>NC_091433.1:75812927-76112927 GCF_964237555.1 Oryctolagus cuniculus | reverse complement strand
TCAACACAAATGTGGTCTCCTTCGGTTGCCAAATTGTTAATTGTCCTTTAGATTGCAAATTTCCAGTATTGACATTTTTACCACCACTCGTGAACATCATTGTTTAAATATAGCTTCACAAAATCTTTTCATCTTTCAAATTCTATCTCCTATATCATTAATTCAACTAATTGGATACTTCAATAATAGTTTATGTCCTGATTTGAAATAATCCATTTCTAAACAGACATCATTTCCCTCCCAATATGGTACATTGATTCTTCATAACATTTATGCAGGAAGATTTGGCAGCATCTATAAACCACATGCACTCTTGAATGCTGCCCAAATTGACAACGATTTCAATTAACTATCCAAACTGTGAGTCCCAGCAAAATGCACAGGCACAGAAATAAAGTGACAATTATAAAATAGCTAGAAAGTATTATTGATCTCAACTTGTAGGATCTACACCACCAGGAAAAGATAAATGGAAAATGAGGTGTCCAAATGAATGAGTTTTTCATGCTTATCTGGATCATTATATTAACATTGACAGATGGAAGCACATATACATGTGCTTAATGAAATCCTTTAAATATATTGTACATTAGCAAAAGTGTTGAAAGTATTACACTAAAACATTTTTAATTGTAGTTCAAAGTCTGATCAGTTCATTTGTACAAGAGTAATTATTTCAGCCAAATGAAACAAAACTAGTTTTAGGAAATTTTCCTAAGAATAATACAAAGGTTACATGAGCCCAACAATGAGAACTAAGATTGCAGAGTCATTGTTTATTGTTGGCAGGAAAAGCATAATTTTTATTCTTGTATCATTTGATTACTTCCAGCACAACAAAAAGATAATTACAATAAAGAGACTCTAAAGAACCACTTTTAAAACATGAAGTGCCAACAGTCTCCATCAGGTGAAATGAAAATAAACTATGAATATAGCTTTCTACAAAGTTATTGCAACTTACAGTGCTTTGTTTGAAGCTTCCCTTAAAAAGTGTGGCAAATACAAGCATATCAATTTAAAAATGACAAAATGAAGATGCGACCTTCCACAATATGATTACTATTCCAAGGCAATAATAGCATTCTTCGGACAATGTAGATGGAATTAGACACAGGTGACTAAGTAGGAATATAATCAGAGCAAACAATTCTAAGATGATGACAAAGGGATACATTAATGGAGTTGTTTTGTGTGTTTTGTAAGAAGGGACCTTAAGAAAATACATTCAAAATGTCTTAACGAGAAAACTTCCCATGGATTTAAAAATTCATTTCTGCCAAAGTAAATATATCTTTCAATTCCATTTCTCTATGAAACTTTGAAGTCCATGCAAAAATTTAGTTTATATCTATGAATCATTCAATTTATTATATATCATTTGATTTTTAGAGGAGATGCTTTGAATATCTCAATGATTAATGGAATATCAATTCATTTGAAACTATAATAATATTAAAATTAACATTAACATTGAAAATTAACAGATTTTCCTTGTGTTTTTGCTTTATTTACTTATTTATTCATTTTGCTTATATTCTATAATGTCAGTGCTATATCAGTGCTGATATAGCAAAATAAATCAGGTTCTTGCCTGAAAGTTACCTTGAACAGCACCAAAAAGTGTGAACAGGAGTTTCCACATAATAATATCTTTCACCAGTTGTTTGTAAGTCAATTTGAGAGGATGATGAGAGGATGATGAGAAGTAATGCATGAAAAAGAAACATGTGATTTAAAATACTGAGACAAATTTCACCCATCTATCAAGAGTCTAAGAGGTTCAGAAATATGGTAAGAATGGTACTATGATATTCAGCACTTAAAAATACAAAAACGACAACTATAACAAAACAGAAAACAAAAAAAATTCTGATGTATCATTCTAAGACCTGGTTCCTAGCCCTGAAGCTGCTAAGGTTTGAATGCTGGTGCTCTCCCAAAGGCACATGTGCTAAAGGCTTGGTCCTTGGGGTGGCATTACTTGAAGGTCGCAGAACCTTTGGCAGGTGTGCCCCGTGTGAGTTTCTTGGTTCACTTAGAGGTGTGCCGTCTGAATGTAGTTCTCCTGTAACCTTTTGTGTTCTCATAAGAGGGTTGTTATAAAAGCCAGAGTTTGGCCTCAGCCATTCCTCTCTGCTTCCTGGCTTGTGTTGGCATCTGTACTGGGGCTGTCACCAGACCCAAAGCCTGTACTTCACCACATGGACATTGAATCTCCAAAACTGTGATCCAAATAAACTTCTCTTTCTTTCATCAGAAACAAAGCATACTTCTTAAGAGGTAATAAAACCTGTTTCTGAAAAAGAAGTAGTTTATATACACCTTTCATTCCTCTTTAAGTACTATGTAGGGCAGTTATTCAGAAAGAAGAAACAAGACAGCAGGTAATATTGAAGCTCTTAGACCTTTTATATAATGAGCCTGATAGTTTTGAGAATCCTGATTGTTCAATAAGCTTGTGAATGCATGCAAATTAAACAAAAATACTAAATTGGATACTTACTGATATTAAATTTTGGGGCCTGCCTCCAGGAAGGCTTTCAACTGATACAATTTTATTAAATTCTATTGATGTTCATTGAGGTGCTACTAAGTTTAAATCACAGACATAGGTCCTACTGGAACTTCAAAATAAGTAAGACACTTTTCTGACTGAAATTCAGTCTCTAAGAAGAGAGTAAGGTTTGGGGCCAACACTGTGGCGCAGCGGGTTAACACCCTGGCCTGAAGCGCCAGCATCCCATTTGGGCGCCAGTTCGAGACCCAGCTACTCCACTTCCAATCCAGCTCTCTGCTATGGCCTGGGAAAGCAGTAGAAGATGGCCTAAGTCCTTGGGCCCCTGCACTCCATGGGAGACCCGGAAGAAGCTCCTGGCTCCTGGCTTCAGATAGGTACAGTTCCGGCTGTTGTGGCCAACTGGAAAGTGAACCAACTGATGGAAGACCACTCTTTCTATCTCTCTCTCTGCCTCTCCTCTCTCTGTGTAACTCTGACTTTCAAATAAATAGCTAAATCTTTTTTTTAAAAAAAGAAGAGAGTAAGGTTTAAAGAGTGGCCAAATATATGACCCTGAAACATGTCACTTTGGCATATGGATTACTTTGAGATGAAATAGATGCAAGAGGGGCATTCTCCTCCCCTTTTCTTCTTGAAAAAGAAGACTAACACACCCCCTCCCACCACTCTCCATCCCCACCCTCGGTTAATGGCACCCTCCCTAAACCACAGAAAAGAAACATTCTTCTACGGAGAGTCATAGGCAAATGATTTTGCACAGACTTTGTTAAAGAATTTCTTCTCTTCTTTTAACCTTCACATACAGTTGAGTTACGTTTCCACAACTGTCTCTGCAAACTAACACAAAAGCATGTAGATTTTCCTTTCCCATGGAACTTCATTTCCTTCTAAGGCCTCCTGTGTCTCGTAAAACTTATATTACATTCGGTTTCTTGTCTTTTGCTAATTTCTCTTATGTCAACTTCATTCTCAGGCCCAGCTGTGACCCTGCGTGTAGAAGTAAAGTTTGGTCTCGTCTCCAGGGTGTGCAGATTCCATGGTGACATAAGCCAGAAGATGAGTTTCACAAAAGGAGAAAGAGAAGATAGATCTGCTGTAAGGCATTATAATACACAGGCATCACCTCAAATACAGAGCAGACTCAAGTAGGGAGGGATTAATTGGACAGTTAAACACTCAGGAGCACACGTGCACACACGAACACCCAGACACCATCTTCAGAAACTGGATTGTGAAGATGAAGAGAACATAAGACACAGGGAATGTGAAAACAGCAATGGAAAAATGGATTTAAAAGAAATTTATTTTGAAGCAAAAAGTTTTGAAATCCATGCATAATTTTCTCATTATAAGCATTTTGAAGATCACTTATATGCATAGATTTCAAAATATTTTGTGCTGAACTAAATTAACTTTTTAATTCTTAATTATATGAACTTTTTGAATTATCCTATAGTTAAAATCAAATATTCTGGTAATGTATATGGGATTGCAAAACCAAATTTGAACATATACAACTAAACCTTGTTAGCTCTTCCTTTAAAAAATTAAATTTGTTGATTTGATACTCAGTCACATAAGACTTGTGGGGAGCAACTCGGACTAGACTGTTACTGGAATTAAGACTTATTCTATGCATCTGCTCTCCCACAATATGGCGCTGAGAAGGGAGTAACAACTTCTACACAGCTGCCTCTCGCCAACTTGAGTGATGACCTGCAGGAGCTGATCCTGCTCCTGATTGGAGGAGAGCAGCGTACTCGGCGTGTGGGTAGCAGAGTTGGGATTGGTGGAAGAGGACTATAAAGGAGGAGAGAGACAACATGCACCAGGAACATCTAAGAGGAACACCTGTGCAGCCCCCGAGAGAGCCGGCCGGCAGTGTGCCGCTCCCCCGTGGAAGTGGGGAAAGTGGCAGGGGGAACCGCCCTTCCACGGAGGTGGAAGGGTCGGTAGCCAACCCGGGAAGAATCAGCAGCAAGCCCGGGGAGGGCCGAGCAGACAAAAGAACAGTGCAGGGTCCTGTGTCGTTCCTCCACGAAGACGGGGAGTGACATAATGGTGCCGTGACTCGGATAGGAAACCTAGGCAGGGTTTAGTGTCATTCCTCCACGAAGAGGGGGAGCGACATAATGGTGCTGTGACTCGGATAGGAAACCTAGGCAGGGTTTAGTGTCATTCCTCCACGAAGAGGCGGAGCGGCATAATGGTGACGTGACTCGGATAGGAAACCTAGGAGGGAAGAAACGGGAAGAAGTGGGAAAATACCAGAGAGAGAGACTAGCAAAGAGCCTAGGGAAAAGCCAGACGGAAAAGGTGCCGGAAGAAGCTATTGAAAGCCTAGGCACAGACTCGGATACGGACTGTGGGAAAGAAGTTAGGATTGAAGGCCGGCGCCGCGGCTCACTAGGTTAATCCTCCGCCTAGCGGCAACGGCACACCGGGTTCTAGTCCCGGTCGGGGCGCCGGATTCTGTCCCGGTTGCCCCTCTTCCAGGCCAGCCCTCTGCTGTGGCCAGGGAGTGCAGTGGAGGATGGCCCAGGTGCTTGGGCCCTGCACCCCATGGGAGACCAGGAAAAGCACCTGGCTCCTGGCTCCTGCCATCGGATCAGCGCGGTGCGCCAGCCGCAGCGTGCCGGCTGCGGCGGCCATTGGAGGGTGAACCAACGGCAAAGGAAGACCTTTCTCTCTGTCTCTCTCTCTCACTGTCCACTCTGCCTGTCAAAAAAAAAAAAAAAAAAAAGAAAGCTAGGATTGAAAGTGAAAGTGAAACCAAGAAGAAACTTAGACTCGGATGCAGACTATGGCGGGGAAGCTGGGAGAAATCTCTAAGGTTGAAAATGAAAGTGAAAGCTAGAAGAAACTTAGACTCAGATACGGACTGTGGGGAGAAGCCAGGAGAAATGAGAGGGGAATATTGTTGGAAGAAAAGTTAGGAAACATACCGGGTAGAGAAAATTGTTAGGGAGGATGAAGCCGCGGGGGCAGGCTGAGGCAGAGACATAAGCCAGGTCGGAATTCTTCAAGTCAGCCCGGGGAGCAAAAGGCGAAAAGCTAAAACCAGAGGCGGAGATGCGTGAGCTAGGTTGGAATCCGTCAGATTAGCCCAGGGAGCAAAAGACGGGAAGCCAAACCGAAAGGCGCAGATGTAAGCTAGGTTGATTTCGCCAGGTTAGCCCAGGGAACTTAGACTGAATACCGGTGGCGGAAACGTGAGCTAGGCTGTGTGACTCGCGGAAGCCGCCACATGCAGAGAGAGCGTGCGGGGCACGAATGGGGAGAGCGCACGAGGCGCAAGTAGAGAGAACGCGGGGCTGGCGCTAAGGCCTTGGTGTGGGCGCAAAAGGCGCGGAGACCATGGAGCGCGCAAAGCCGGGAAGCCACCGCGGGGCAAGGCGCCGAGAAGCAGCCTCGGGGCGGGAGCCGGGAAGCCACGGGGATAAGAGAAACAGAAGTTTAGAAGTAAAATGAGAGAAATAGGAATGCTGGCAGATAGAAGTAAAATAGGAGAGATAGGAATGCCCGGAGGTAGAGAAATAGAGAAAAATAAGGCCTCCCCACAACATGGCAATGAGAGAGCTTGGATTCGGTCTGCCTGATTAGTAAGACGATAAGCACCTGTGGGTGGCTGCAGGTCACCGAAGACAGGCACGTTATCAACACCAATAAGTCTCCCCACAAGACGGCAATGAGAGGGCTTGGATTCGGTTTGCCTGATTGGTAGGGCTTGTAAGCACCTGCAGGCAGTTCTAGCAGAGCATGCGCTGCAGGGCACTGAACACAGGCACGCATCAGCGCCTAAAAACCTCCTCACAACATGGCGAAGAGAGGACCCGGATCCGGTTTGCCTGATTGGTAGGGATTGTAAGCACCTGTGGGCAACTCCAGCAAGCAGAGCAGAGTGTGCGCCGCAGGGCACCGAAGACAGGCGCGTATCAATGCCAAAAATAAAAAGAAAGGGGGATCTGTGGGGAGCAACTCGGACTAGACTGTTACTGGAATTAAGACTTATTCTATGCATCTGCTCTCCCACAATATGGTGCTGAGAAGGGAGTAACAACTTCTATGCAGCTGCCTCTCGCCAACTTGAGTGATGACCTGCAGGAGCTGATCCTGCTCCTGATTGGAGGAGAGCAGCGTACTCGGCGTGTGGGTAGCAGAGTTGGGATTGGTGGAAGAGGACTATAAAGGAGGAGAGAGACAACATGCACCAGGAACATCTAAGAGGAACACCTGTGCAGCCCCTGAGAGAGCTGGCCGGCGGTGTGCCGCTCCCCCGTGGAAGTGGGGAAAGTGGCAGGGGGAACCGCCCTTCCACGGAGGTGGAAGGGTCGGTAGCCAACCCGGGAAGAACCAGCAGCAAACCCGGGGAGGGCCGAGCAGACAAAAGAACAGCACAGGGTCCTGTGTCGTTCCTCCACAAAGACGGGGAGCGACAAGACTTAACTGCATATTTTGTTAATTAAGAAAATAAGCACAAATCAGGGAAGAAATCAATGATTTAGAATTAGTAAAATAATCATCAACTGGATAGATAGATATAGTGCTCAGAATCATCTATATCATTATTTAGTTTCTTTCTTCTATTTTACTAATTTATTCCTCATTTAAAATTTGGGATTTGGGGCCAACACTGTGGCATGGCAGACTAAGCCTCCACCTGTAGGGCTGGCATCACATATGGGCATAGGTTCATATCCCGGCTGCTACTCTTCCAATCCAGCTCTCTGCTGTGGCCTGGGAAAGCAGTGGAAGATAGTCTAAATGCTTGGGCCCCTGCACCTGTGTTGGAGACCCAGTAGAAACTCCTGGCTCCTGGCTTCAAGACCTTTCACTGTCTCTCCCTTTCTCTGTCTGAAACTCTACCTCTCAAATAAATAAATAAAATCTTTTAAAAAATTGGGATTCAATACTTAGCCTTCATATTCTTTTCAAATATCTTTACATTTGCTCCATTCATATGTCTACTACATATTTCCTTTGGGAAACAATCTTTGCCATATTAAGTGAGTAGGTTAAGGGAGCAGAAATGGATCTGTGTTTGTATGACCTTGAACAAGCTAAACTGGATGATATTCTGGGGTAAGTGCCACTGAGATTACTGCATTTAAAACTGTTTCTGGAAATAAGTATATTTCAGAGTTGCTACAGATTCTATTTTATTGGTCTCTATGCTAAAAGTTATAAAAATTAATGAGTCATAAATTAATGGCATTAACATGAATTAATGAAAAGTCATACATTAAGTCTGGATGATTTATTTGTTCTTTGATGAAAAATACTTCCAGAATAAAACTCCTTCAAATGTTAATAGGACAATATTTTTTCCCTTTAGATCCTACAGACCTCTAACAAAGAAAAGGTTAGAGTCAATTCACTTGTACAATATCATTCATAAAGAAATATTTCCATATGTAGTTAAAATTTCAATATTACCTACTATACCAAAAGATTAGAAAAAATCAAAATTTATTTTAAAGGAACTGTTTAATAAAATACAACATATGAACACAGTAGATTAGGAAGCAATCATTAAAAAAGGAAAAAAAAAAACATGATTTTAATGTGAAAGTATGCCACTTCTATGTTAAGGTAGTAAATATTGATATGATGTGCACTACATATTATGTCAGATAATTTGTTAAAATGTATTGGAATTTTAAAAAAAATTCTTGATAATTCTTTCTGCTTTAGGGCAAGACATCCATTTAAATAAGGGAGGAAAGAGACAAGCCATTAAAAATAAAAATAACAACTCCCCATGCAGGACCTCTATCCTCAATGAGTTGTATTATGAGAATTAACTGTAAAACTAGTTCTCAAACAGTTATTGTGTGTATGTGTGTGTGTGTGTGCAAAGTGATGAAATCTTTACTTAATATCAAGTTGGTCTTCTGTGTACGAAGTTAATTGAAAATGAATCTTAATGGAGAATGGGACTGGGAAGGGGAAAGGGAGGAGGAGAAGGGGAGGGAGTGTGGGTGGGAAGGCAGGTATGGTGGGAAGAATCATTATATTCCTAAAGTTACACTTATGAGATTTGTATTACTTAAAAAATAAATAAACACATAAATAAAAATTAAAATAACAAGCAATAGACTTTGGTTGCACAATTAGTATTTTTAAGAATACTCATTAGGAAAACTTTTAATTTCATAGCAAGAGCAAGGCTTTCTTCCATTCTTACTTTTCCATATGATCCAAAAAGAACATTTAGGATTTATTGTCACAAGGCTTGAATTAGTCAGAACCCAAAGGTTGTCCTGTTTTTTCCTAAATGGATAAATTTGAACCACCCAGATTTTTTTTTAAGTGAGGATAGGTTTGTGTTCAAAGATAACATGAAAAGATTTTTAAAAAAGGCTTCCTGATTTGGGAAAAGGAGTCCTTTGAGGAGATAGGAGGGCACAAACAGAGGGAGACAGTCCCCTTTACCCTGCACCTGGATCCTACCTGTCACCCAGGAACACTGATCAGTGGCAGAGCCCACACTAAATGGAGAAGAGATCTGGATGACATCACTGAGTGGTCATGGTAGAGGTTTTATGTTTTAACTAGAATATATATATATATATATATGTATATAACTAGAATATATATATATATGTATACATACATACACACATACATATATACACACATATATGGTGCTTTGCTATTCCAGCCTGGCTTTTTTTCTATATGTGTTTTTTGAGTATCATCTGTGTTTTCTATTTGATTAAGTTGAATGAAACTACTTTATTCATGTGTGATTGGAATCACTCTTTGGTGGACTACTAGCAAAAGAACGATAAAATACAATGGCATAATAGTACATATTTGGATACAATTTATAAAACATGCTCCTTTGTGACCATGAAATTTAGGCGGCTTGAACTGAAATACACGGAGTAACACATTCAGTATGATGCACTCTTGCAATTGTTCTGTCACTAATATAGGAGCTTGTAAGTCATTTCTTTCTACCTCTTATCATTAAATACAAACCTCCAAAATCAAAGTATGCAGATTTACAATGATCTCCATTAGGTCATGCAAATAATATGTGAACAGCATTTCAAATAATTACACTCATAGGCAAAGGTGAAGTTTGAATGTGTAGGGTTAATTATCAAAAATGAATTAACAGCACTAATACACTCACAAAATACTCATTTAAAACATAATTTTAATTATGAAAATAGATATATGGAAAAAAATGTAGCCACTGCCTCCTAATAAAAGGGAATAAAAGAGCTAATTTTAAACCAGTTATGAAAAAAATACAGAAAAGGTAAAAAAGATAAAAAATAGAGGGAGATTCAAGAGATGAAAGTGAAGTCATTCAATGTGTAATTGGCCATAGGGAATACAAGCCATCAGCTATCAATGATAAAATCTCCTCCAAATATGCTTTTATGGGGGCAACTTCCAAATACTTCGAGTCATAATTTATGAAAATGGTTAGCATAAGAAGGGAAGGTTAAACAGCATTCCAAGGAAGTTGATCCTTTTCTATAAAAATCTGGAGTGAAATGGAAACCATTTAACATTATCTACATATTAATTTGTGCTACCAGTGGAAAGTCAAAAATGTCAGAACCAAGCACACACATTCTCTTGTCACCAAACAACTAACAGAGTCATCTGTCAATGACACTGACACACTGATCATTTTTAAATGATATCCTTAACAATTTAAAGTATGTTAGGGCCAGCGCCGCGGCTTACTAGGCTAATCCTCCGCCTGCGGCGCCTGCACCCCACGTTCTAGTCCTGGTTGGGGTGCTGGATTCTGTCCCAGTTGCTCCTCTTCCAGTCCAGCTCTCTGCTGTGGCCCGGGAGTGCAGTGGAGGATGGCCCAAGTGCTTGGACCCTGCACCTGCATGGGAGACTGGGAGGAAGCACCTGGCTCTTGGCTTTGGATTGGCACAGCGCGCCGGCTGTAGCAGCAGCCATTTTGGGGGTGAACCAACGGTAAAGGAAGACCTTTCTCTCTGTCTCTCTCTCTCTCTCACTATCTAACTCTGCCTGTCCAAAAAATAAATAAAATAAAAAAAAAAAGTATGTTCAGTCATTATATTCAGTGAGTACAGTTCAGACAAATTTATTTGAAAACATAAAATGAATTATGTAACAAACACCAAATTGACTCATTCGGATTAGATTTCATTAGATTATGTCATCCAAACCAGTTTTGCTAACCTGTAGCTAGATTAAATGTGTTGCCAAGAAATTGATGAACTAGGAGTTGGTGTCTTTTAGGGAGCCCTATGTTCCTCCTGTCTCCTTTATTTGTCACAAGTCATTAAAAGTCAATAATGCTTTCCTCTGTGCAGAAAAAATAATGATGAGAGAAACTTGGTTTTTGCTACTGTTTCCTGCCTGGAGGAAAAAGTTCAAGCTGAGGCTCAGAAATCAGAGAGAGAGTTAAGACAATCCACAAAAAGACTCAATTCTATATTATCAAATGAGGTTGTGGAGCACGAATGTGCCCCTGCAATATGATAAAATGAGCATAGAGGCTGAGTCTCTGATTTAGCATGGCTCATGATATATGGCAGAGGACAAACAAAGACTCATGATTTATAAAACCTTGCCATCATTGAAGCACACAGGAAGAATACAGAGGGGGAACACACAGCTCTGACTTTGACATGACACTGCATCTCCACGAGGGTGAAGACTTCATAATTGGGGTTACATTAAGGTGAGTCTTGAAGGAGTTCAAAGGGACAAAGAGAACAAACAGATTGAAGCAATCACATAAAAATTCTGAGAGAACATAATGCATTTGGAGACCTGTAAATAGTTTGGTGTCACTTGGAGAATTGAGTGTTTAATTCTTCTTATGTCATATATGAAGATTTTTAAGAAGTCTTAGCAAGTCCAGATTCAATCCATGGCCAAATATCCCTGATTAAACTGAAAAGAGAGCCCAGGTTGCAAGTTATTATTAATAGAATGCAAGGTGGACTTGCCAGTGAAATACTCAAGGGTTCTGCAAAGGAGATTCAGTGATTCTATTATTGGTTTTCACAAAGTGTTGCTATGAAATATTCAATATAATTAGATTACAAACATCTTCAGAAAATGCTAAGTGTATTACTTATCTTTACATTGTCTCCAATTCTTGCACCATGCCTCATAAGCCTCCCCAAAGCCCTGTAATAGATTTATATGTTTGGTATAAAGTAAGTATGAGTTAAAATTAAGAATGAAGAAGTGAATAGTGAATCTGTATTTACAAACTCTGCTAATTTTTCAGGACAAAGTAATATAGACAGATATGAGTTTAAGCAAATTGAACTATTTGTCAACTGTCTAAATGAAAAGAAGAGTCGCAAATAAATTATAGTTACAGTTTGAACTGAAAAAAATTTCCAAAATAACCTTATAAAATGAATGCACTTTGGAACAACAGAGTACAATATAAGAAACAGAACACAAAGCATACATTTTTGCTGTATAATTAGGCTACTGGATGCAATATAATCTCTACATCCGCTTTATTTAAATATATGAATCTCATCTGCAACAAAAAAGAAAAAGCATGTGATTTAAAATGTGTAATGTGGGGCCTGCACTGTGGCACAGCGGGTTAATGCCCTGGCTGCAGTGTCTGCATCCCATATGGGCGCCGGTTCGAGGCCCGGCAGCTCCACTTCCAATCCAGCTCTCTGCTGTGGCCTGGGAAAGCTGTAGAGGATGGCCC
Organism: Oryctolagus cuniculus; assembly: GCF_964237555.1. Lineage (NCBI taxonomy): Eukaryota > Metazoa > Chordata > Mammalia > Lagomorpha > Leporidae > Oryctolagus > Oryctolagus cuniculus. Next base: position 76,100,712 of record NC_091433.1, on the reverse strand, counting down.
AAGTCCTTGGGCCCCTGCAACCACGTGGGAGACCTGGAAGAAGCTCCTGGCTCCTGGCTTCGGATTGCTCTGGCAGTTATGGCCAACTGGGGAGTGAACCATCAGATGGAGGACCTCTCTCTCTCTGCCTCTCCTCTTTCTGTTAACTCTGACTTTAAGATAAATGAACACATCTTTTAAAAAAGAAAGTGCAATGTGAACACAGATCTGTATGCAAATAGAAATTATCCACATAAGAATTAATTCAGAAAAATATGTATGACTTTTTATTTTCAAATATAAATATTCTGTATTTGAAATAATGCTGTGTGAGTGTTAGTGTGACTCAGAGAATTTGGGCTCCAATCTTTCCTCCAATAACTTTAATTGTATATCCTTTTTCAGTAGTTATAAACCATCAGTGGTTTATAGTTAGAGTTAGGAAATGCTTGCATTAAAGGAAAAAAGACTTGAATATAAAGTAAATGTGTAGAGGTAAGACAAAAAAAATTGAATTTTTGTAAGAGAATATAGTTAATAAATCAGTACTGGAGATACATTTGAAGTCTAAGGAATATAATAAACTTTGAAAAATGAACAAAGTGTATATGAAGAAATAAAGAAGAACCCTATTAATTATAACTTATAACTGATGTTGGATATTAAATGCAAAGTGTGGGTAGGTGTTTGGCCAGTTGATAAAGAGTCTGGGTTGCACCCTGGCCTCAGAATCAGCTCTTAAGGCATTTGGATCTGGCTAAAAAGCCCATGAGAGTTTCTCAGGCATGGAAAGCCAAGACATTTTGGCAAAAAAAAAAAAAAAAAAAAAAAAAGACATATATGAAAGATCTCTGTGTGTGAGATCCCAGTGGAAAGAACGGGCCATCAAAGACGAAGGCACCTTTCTCTGAAGGGAGGAGAGAACTTCCACTTTGATTATGGACTTGTCTAAACAAGGTCAGAGTTTGCAGACTCAAGAGCCTTCCATAGCCTTGGCAGCTCAGGACAAGAGCCTCAGGTAATTACCGACTTCACATATAAAAGTGTCAGTTGTTAAATCAACAATGGGAGTCACTGTGCACTTGCTCCCCATGTAGGATCTCTGTCCTTAATGTGTTGTACTATGAGAATTAATGGTAAAAATAGTCTTCAAACAGTACTTTATACTTTGTGTGTCTGTGTGGGTGCAGTCTGTTGAAATATTTACTTAGTATATATTAAGTTGATCTTCTGTATATAAAGGTAATTAAAAATGAATCTTGATGAAGAATGAGATGAAAGAGGGAGTAGGAGATGGGATGGTTTGCGGGTGAGAGGGTGGTTACTTGGGGAAAAACTGCTATAATCCAAAAGTTGTACTTTCAAAATATATATTTTTTAAATAAACTTTTCTAAAAAATACAAAATAAATAAAAATCAATTTCAAAAATGTAAACAATTAAAAAAAGATTCTGGGTTAAGCTATCAGTGTTCCATATTGGACACCTGGCTCCAGATCCTGCTATTGTAGAGTTTGGGAAGCAGCAGGTAATTGGGCTCCTGCTGCCCACATGAGACACCTGCGATTGAGTTCCCAGTTCCCGTCTTCAGCCTCAGTTGCTGGCACTCATGTGAGTAAACTGGATGGACTCCAGGATCCTAGGTTTTGTATGGCACAGTCCAACTGTTGTGGGCCTTGGAAAGTGAACCAGCCTGTAAAAGATTATCTCTTTATCTCCCTCCACCCCTTCTGTCACTCTGACATTCAAAAAAATAAATCTTATAAACAAATCACAGGTTGTCAAATCATAGCAGCATGCATAAATAATGCCAGATTTAGCTACAGCCAATTGGCTGATTGCCCCAGCTTGCTTTTATTCAGTCTCTGAAAGCTATGGATGGGCAGTGCTCTTTGAATCTTTTCTGATTTTGAGTTATACCCAATTATGAATCATTCTTTGATCAAATAAACTGCTAAATTTAAGTTGTCTAAAGATTTTAACATGTGTCAAGGATATAATAAAGAATACATAGAGTACCACCTACATTTTTCACAAGTAACAGATTCTAAAATAATTTTAAACATTGCCTCTGAAGAAAATAATAACTGTACTACCCAAGTCTTTTAAAAGCAAAATATTTATTTATTTATTTATTTGAAAGGCACAGCAACAGAGAGAGGGAAAGACAGAGAGAGATCTTCTATCTGCTTGTCCCCTCCCCAAATGGCTACAACAGCCAGGGCAGAGCCAGGCTGAAGATAGGAGCCAAGAACTCTATACTGGTTTCCTAAATGGGTGACAGGGCCCAAGCACTTGGTACACCTTCCACTGCCTTCCAAGGCACATTAGCAGGAAGCTGAATCAGAAGAAAGCAGCCAGTACTTAAGCCAGCACCCTGCTATGGGATGCCAGCACCACAATCCACTGTTCACAACTCTAGCACTACACAGGTCTTGTTGAAATAGAAAACAATAGTCAATAAAGCAATAATTATAACGTACATGTGAGTTAAAATATTTTTATCACAACATAAAGAAATGAAATTTACCTAAAAGCTCAGAGAATATTTACATACATGTATATGCATTTAGAATCCCTAAGCATGCAAGTTCTATTCTATCCCAATTTAGGCTAACATATCGTGTGTTCCTTTACATTTGAAATAATTTCGGATCACAACTCGTCTAATGGGTTACACTATCCACCATTAGGTTATGACTATTGTATGAAGAACACTGAACTACAAGGGCCCAAGCATTATTTCAATAACAATGAAGATAAATCCGAGTGATGGCAGGAGTTTTTCTTTGCTGTGCTCTAAATACTAATCTTAGGACAGACGTATATCAGCACGTATTTTGATAGTTTGGCAAACAGGAAGTTACTTCAAAAAGCTATGAAAATTTCATATGCATGGATTTCACAAAATTTGCTGCAATAAAATGAATTTTTTTCATAATTTTTTTTTGACAGGCAGAGTGGACAGAGAGAGAGAGAGAGAGACAGAGAGAAAGGTCTTCCTTTGCCATTGGTTCACCCTCCAATGGGCGGCGCGCTGCTGCCGGTGCACCGCGCTGATCAGATGGCAGGAGCCAGGTACTTCTCCTGGTCTCCCATGGGGTGCGGGGCCCAAGTACTTGGACCATCCTCCACTGCACTCCCTGACCACAGCAGAGAGCTGGCCTGGAAGAGGGGCAACCGGGACAGAATCCGGCGCCCCGACTGGGACTAGAACCCGGTGTGCTGGTGCTGCAAGGCACAGGATTAGCCTATTGAGCCATGGCGCCGGCCCAAATTATTTTCTTATTTGTATGACAGAGAGATGCAGAGAAAGAGACAGAGAGACAGAGTGAGAGCTATCTGTAGATAAATAGATAGATAGAGCTTTCATGCTCTGGTTTCACCCCCCAAATACGCATACTGACCAGGGCAGGGTCATACCACAGCTGAGAGCCAGGAAATCCCAGGTCTCTCACAGGAGTAGCAGGGCGGTAACCACTTGAACCATCACCTGGCTGCCTTTGAGGGAGGAAGTGGGAATAGGAAGTGAAAGTAGGATTTGAACTCAGATACTCCCATGTGACATACAGAAATCTTAACCAAAGTCTTAACCTCTAGGCCAAATATCTGTCTCTAAACATATCTTTGAATTCTAATTTTCCTATGTACTTTTTGAAATACCCTTGCTGGTATAGTTTAAAGTGCTACAATCAGTGTTTTAACCCAATAGTTTATATAAAATAAGTGTTATCCATAGAAATTATCTAATGTAGCCTCAACTGGTCCATGAAAATTATAAAAAACCTCCTGCTCAGCTGCTGTTTGACCCCTTTTTAAATAATTTAGTGAGGGTAAATTCACTTACGTGCCAGACAACTAATTTAGAGCAGGAATAAGTAGATTCCAATTTTAAAACGTGACAGTAATGAATAAATGGCATTGTAAAATCACAAAAATAGCAAAACTCTCGAATTTTATTATTTGTATTTAAAATTACCTAACTCAGCATTGTATATTTCAACAGGATCTTAGTTCTGTCCCGAGAAATTTAACAATCTATTTGGAGAGGTACAACACAATTAGACTGTTCCCTCTTCTCTCCCAGCTACTTTGAATAGCTTTTCATTTTCCTCTTTACCTAATTTGTATCTTCCTTCAATATAATTTTATTTACTATGATACTTTGTAGTAACAAAACATGAGCAATCTAGAAATTAATGAAAAGAAAGGATTCCAACATGAAACACCGTTCAAAGAAATAGGTTAATACTAAATCATGAGTTATAGAAGGAATGGTTGAAGCATTCCTTGCTAGCTTTTGATTTTAGTCCTCAAAGCCCTTCTAAATACCGAGAGTAAAAATAAGTATTAATTGTAGTTAACAGATGTGATCATACTTAGTTTATGTTTTATCAAATTCATGCAAGAAAGTTGTATTTATATGTGTTATTTGTAACTATAAACAACAATTGGTCCCCGGGAAAGTGAATATATATACTATCTTTATGCCATTTTATAATATTTGGAGTACAATTTTACTGCTGTAAATGATCATGTTCCATTTATCTGTATTTTTATTATATCTCATCAATCATAGCTATGATTTACTCGAGCTACATCATATTCAGAAAATTCTCTCTGCTTTAAAATGCTGTACTTTATGATATGGTTTGCAGATATGTATTTTGAGAAGAAGCCAGAGCTGCTGGTGTCTAATGTTGGCAGTCCTACCCATAATGCACTTGAGAGAAGAGAGAATTGAATGTGGAGTGGATAATTCAGGGAAGACATTTAGACAGGGAAGTGGCTCTTGTGAGAATTCAAAAAGAGACATATTTAGGGAGGTGGCTGAGCACCGGGATGTAGGACAAAAAGCAAGATGTGGACATGAAAATGAAGGCAAGGGAAAGAAATATAAATGCTTCTGTGACTGGGAAAGAGTGTGCCTGTTGAAGATGTGGGAGAGTGAATTTGTGATAGGAATGAATACAATGTAAAAGGCATTCACAGTGACAACTGAAGAAAGAAATAATGATGTTATGTGAGAGTAGCATAAAATATGCACACTAGAGAACTAGGATACTAACAGCATCAGTAATAAATTGAAATCAGGTTTACTGATGTTATTAATGGCTTCCTGTTTTTTTTTTAATACTGTAAATACAATTAATTAAATAAAAGAGAACATTTTCCTTTTTATCAGGTACCAGAATGCCGAACTGCAGTGAAAGCTGGTAGGTAACGCCCCCAAACCTTCTCCTTCATTGAGGCAAAATTCCTCATATGTATTGGTTTCTTCAATAGCAGAGATGAAAGCATTGATGCAGTAAAATGGCCCTGGCTTTTCTGCTACCATAGAGGACAGAATTCTCTCCAGAAACTAATGGAAACAATAGCCATCCACACTGGTCTTATCAGAACTCCATTCACTCACTTTGAAAGGATCAATGTCTAATCATAAAAGTGTTTTTAAAATAAACAGAGTGTATCTACAAGAAGGCAAGAATCACAGCAATACTCAACCAAAAAGCAGATAACCACAATGCAAAGAACAGTTAGAAACTGAAATCAAGTAGCTTGTAAATAACATTCATACTACATTAGTTTGTACCAAAATATAAACAAACAGAAAGGGCATAAATAGTATTTGAATATTGTTATCATTTAAAGCAATGTCTCTTTGCATAAGGTAAGACTTTCTGAAAGCAGACAAGCATTCTGCTGAGCACAAAACAGAGGCAGGTGCCTCGGGCCTCTGCTTTTTCTCAGAAAAATTAGAATAATTAACAGATCACATAAAGAAGATTGAAGAAAAAAATGTCACCTCATGCGTCTTTAAGCAGGGGCCTCAACTTTTTTCCCAAAGTCTATTACCTAGAATCTTAGCCACACTTTCCAATGTCTAGGCATCTTCCAGCTCCTTGCAGCTGATGAGTTATAAAGAAGTGATATTTACAAATTCTCACTCATTTTCTTTGAAGAAGCTGTTTGCCTTTACTCTTCTTTCCCTTTCCTCTGGTTGTGAGGCTGTGGTGGACCAGGAGCCAGTTCTTATATGCAGGAAAGATGCTCAGTGTAATTGTTCATCTATTTATTTTATCTCCTTGAAAGGCACAGTGATGGGGGAGAGAGAAAGAGAGAGAGAGAAAGGAAGAGAGAGATCTTCCATTTATTAGTTCACACCACGAATGAGGCCAGGCCAACGTCAGGAGTTTAGAAGCCCATCTAAGTCTCCCTAGAGGGTGGCAGGGAGCCAAGTACTTGGGTCAACCACTGCTGCCTCCTAGGTGCGTTTGCAGGAAGCTGGTCAGAATGGAAGAGCCCTGACTCGAAGCAGGCACTCTGACAGGAGATGCAGGCATTCCCAGGGGTGGCTCCATCTGTGTTGCACCACAATGCCTGGCCTAGAGGTCCATAATTTAGACAGTAGCAGTGCAGTGTGATAAAAAGAATCCAGATCTCTAAATGGTCTTTAGGAACAGAACTACTTGCGTATCCCAGACTGCACACAACATTCAATTCTGAATTTTTCAGTGAGAGAAAAATAAACTTTATATTTGGCCTTTGCATTTAGGGGGTTGCTTTGTTGCTATAACTTGGCCTGTGCACTAACTTCTTTGGATATAAGAACAGCTTAGCCTGCACTCGAACCTGTTTAAGTTTCTAGCATAGTTTCTGGCATGTAAAATGCATTTTTTCCTGTTTTATTCAATATATAATTAATAAAAATATTTGCTATGTGTCAGGATACTATGCATTCTATCAGTTCTTGACTTTTCAACAAGTTAAATATGTGCATATCTAATTTCTACAGGGCCAATGCAGGCATGTGTGTAACTATATTTTTATTAGCAGCTAACACTATCATATTTCACAAAGCTAGTATATAAACCTCTGGTTTCGGTCCATCAGTTGAAAAAGTTAGGAATCCCCCAATGGCAATGTTCATAATGCCAAGAAAGAGACTTTCTTGGGGTTCCAGTGTCTCTTGAACAATGTAAAGTGACAGGCAAATTGAATTCCATGGAAGTTTTGAAAGTAAAATGAGTGAATTTGCAAATAAGGTTAACAAGAGAATGGTTAAGCAAGATTAATACAAGTGATAGTGTTAACTGCAAATACATATAAATGAGTCCAGTGCTTTCTCCCATGCAGATTCACATTAGAACTAGTAGAATTATAAAGAAGCATTAATATCATCCTTGTTATCAAGTTTCTGACATCAGTTCTGTTAGTAATAAGGTTCTGCAAATGGCACACACCTTCCTTTGTGTTTTGAATTATGATTCCTTGGATGTGATCATTTATTATACATGAATTCCATCGTCATGTTATGGTGTTAGTCATTTGTTTAATGTCTCGCAGTATGTGTTTCATGGCATGTTTTAATAAACATACAAATTGTTCCCTTTGTCACTTTATTTGACGGTTAAACTGATAACACTGTTGTTGTTATAGAATACATAGCTATTTAAATTTGTTCACTTTGTTCATTGTTCCATATTTTAAGGATAAGTTATTGTTCTTTCAGTAGAATTGAAATGTTTTTGAGCATACTACAATATGTCTTGATTAAACAGCATCTTCTGAATTCTGTATAATAGATGACTGTTTTCTTTCCATGGATCATCCAGTGACATTTTATAGGAGCAGCTTCTCCTGATGCATGGCCTCTTGGTGCTGAGGATGGGCTTTGTAGAAGGAAATCATGCAATTTCTTCTCCATAGCAACTTCCAGTCAAGCCTGAAGAATATGTATTCCAGGATGCTGTTCTTGTCTTACCATAAAGTATCCATAGGCTCCAGAGAGAATGATGGAGGAAAATCAAGCAGAAGTTTCTCTCCCAGAGGACACTTTAACTACCAATAACTGCTGACTGCTCTAAGGTGAGCAGTCAGGATTGCTCCCAGGGTTTGAATTCTGGTGCCCACAATATATAGCCTCGATATTATTGATATAAATGAATTACCAGTTGGTTCATTAACTTTGAAAATGACATTAAGGTAGCAGAAATACCATCCCCTTAAAAGGTCAGCCTAGAATTCACAACAGTCTGGACTACGTGGAAAATGAATTGAAATAAATAAATAAATAAGAAAGAAAGAAAGAAATGAATTCAGGCAGCAAAGTTTCAGCCAATGCCAAAGTTCACTTAAAAAGAAAAGAAGGCAGTCACATATTACTGCTATGTCAGACATTTGAAGAAGCATCGCTCTTATTCTAATATGCTAAACGTGAGCCCAGAAAATGTCAAATAATTTGCATAACTCAATATTCAAAAGTCTTTTCTGTCTCCGTTTTTTTCTACATCCTGTAAAAATCACAGCAGTTCTCACAACTGGGCGCGCCTCTTCATCCTAGTTTTAGAAGCCTGGCCTGGGGCCGGTGCCGTGACTCACTTGGTTAATCCTCCACCTGCAACACCAGCATCCCATATGGGCACTGGGTTCTAGTCCCGGTTGCTCCTCTTCCCATCCAGCTCTCTGTTGTGGCCCAGGAAGGCAATGGAGGATGGCCCAGGTGCTTGGGCTCCTGCACCCACATGGGAGACCAGGAGGAAGCACCTTGCTCCTGGCTTCGGATCGGCTAGTTCCAGCTGTAGCAGCTATTGGGGGGGGGGGGGTGAACCAATGGAAGGAAGACCTCTCTCTCTGTCTCTCTCTCACTATCTAACTCTACCTGTAAAAAAAAAAAAAAAAAGGAAAAAGAAAAGAAGCCTGGCTTATCTAAAGTCAGCTACTTTCTGGACTGGGATTGGTTGAATTATCTCTGCAAAACCCACCTGCTAAAGTCCTAACCTCCAGGATCTTACACTGAAAACTAAGTTTGAAAATAGTGTCATTGTAGAGATAACTATTTAAGTTAGGATTTGGTCACACTGGAGTAGTTTGGAGCCCAAATCCAACAGAACTGGTTTCCTTCCAAAAATAGGAGAAATTTGGACACAGACGTAGAGAGAGAAGGAGAATGCTACATAAAGGCTGGAGTTGTACTTCCACCATCATAAATGAACACAAAGAACTCAAAACAACTAGCAAACACAGAGATAGAAACGCGCAATAGGTTCTACCTCACAGTTTTCAGAAAGGTCTAAATGGTGTGCCAGACCATGAGTTAAAGATTGCAGGTGTCATGCTTATATCGCTCATTTAGTTTCACATATAGAATAAGGAAATCATTCAATAGCAACTAGAGGGTCTCAAGAAATGGGTATTTTTTTTCAGTGTGTCTTCAAAAACTATACTGTTTACTACAAAGGAGTTGTTAATTTCATGTCCCTACATTGGTGGATAGTATTAAGAAAAAAAAAAGCATTTCTTAGATGCACATTTTCTCAATATTTTATATATATATATATATATGAACTAAAATTTTAAATAGAGCAACTGATTGTCACCTATTCCATAAGTTAACACTTATGGAAAAATTAAAGGTTAGTTTAAGTGACAATTTGATGTGTTTTCAAAATCTGGTATTCTGTTTCTATACTGTTTTGACAGTAAAGGTGGTCAGTGTATAGGTTAAAGAAAGGTTATCCAGTTTTCTGCATACAAGAAATAAAAATGTGATGACTGAATAAAGGTAAAAATACATCATTAAATTCTTTACATAACAATGACCACTCTATAAACAAATAGTAACACAAAAAAGCAAATCTGAAAATGGTTTTTGCAGTTTTTAAATTGTCAATAAGTACATTATGTCAAATATTATTTAAAATATATTTTATTTAAGAATTAGTCCCCTTCAAGGCAGAAAGTTACCCTACACCATAGAGTCCCTTTCTCTATGTAAGTGACCAAACAATCATGTTTGCAAAGTGTTTCCAAGACCATGAATATTTGTTGAATTAAAATGCACTAATATTTCATGACTGAACACAACCTGTAACATGCATTATCTGTATTATTCATCTGGTATTATTTCATTTTGTTTGTTATTTTTTCTATACAGAATAAAGACATTTTATTGGATAAGAAATTATTTTCTATAGAAGGGTATGTGAGTCCTGAATTCCAGTGCTGTCTCTGTTTGCTTTGTTACCTTGAGTAAGACACCAGCTGCCCTTATAAGGTTTACATTTACGTAAAATAAACATTAAATGTTTTCATTAAGAGTTACATGTTTGGATTAAATGAAATATTGCTTAACACAAAGCATTATATAACAGCCATTGTAGCAAAGTAAATATATTCTTAAGCAAAACCAGTAATGATTTATTAGCATTCCTAAGAGAACTAGCAGGAAAGGTTAGTAAATGATTATAGTAACTATGTGTGATATATTTTGGAGGTTTTAAGGAAATGCATTGCTGATAATTTGCAGTTGATTTTTGTCTATTTAGGACAATCTTATCAAAATTATTATATACTCTTATTCTTCTAAGCTTTAGTTAACTCTCCTTTATTAAGTGCTCTTTTGATTCAGCAGCTTGTTTAGTATTTATGAAACAAATATTTATAGAAGTGCATATCTTCATATAAAAATGTCCTAATGCTAAAGTGAGGTCTGAAAGCTGAATTCAGTGGTCAAGTTTTATTAGAATTCATTTAAACTCATTAACATACAAGCTTTCCTCTCTCCCAACTTTACTGTTAAACAAAAAACATTCTTTTTTTTTTTTAAATTAAAGGTCAATTTTGGTAGTCCAGAGATGAATACTAATAGTTTCTTTACCAATGAGTGACATCCAAAACTATCTGTATTAATAAAGCTATTTTCAAGAAATTCTGAGAAAGAAGACACAATTTAAAAAAGTCAAACTGGTATGTAATTTGAGATTTTATATACTTTTTCAATAAAGAAAAAGGTTATTCTTAGTTATTCCATTTTAGGAAGTTTTTCAAAAGCTTTGAATAATTTTTTATTCTCTACTTCTAATATATGTCAAGTTGACATGGCAGAATTTTTGTGGGTTATAATGAATATATCTTTGTTCCTAGTATCAAAATAAATAAGTTGTAGGAAATAATATTCTTTGTCTTTTGTTCAAGAAATTATAATCAATTTTAAAGGGATATTGGTTACATATTCTGTTTATTTGTCTTGCATATTTTTAATTACACAGACTCAATATTAGGTTATTTAAAATTGTAAAATTCCCAACATACATAGTGTATCAGTTAATTACAAACACTGGGAAAAAAATTTATAGTGATATTTGTCGCTCCCCGTCTTCGTGGAGGAACGACACAGGACCCTGCGCTGTTCTTTTGTCTGCTCGGCCCTCCCCGGGTTTGCTGCTGGTTCTTCCCGGGTTGGCTACTGTCCCTTCCACCTCCATGGAAGGGCGGTTCTCCCTAGCCACTTTCCCCACTTCTGCGGGGGAGCGGCACACTGCTGGCCGGCTCTCTCGGGGGCTGCACAGGTGTTCCTTCAGATAGATGTTCCAGGTGCATGTTGTCTCTCTCCTCCTTTATAGTCCTCTTCCGCCAATCCGTGCTCTGCTACCCACACACCGAGTACGCTGCTCTCCTCCAATCAGGAGCAGGTCCTACAGTTTGTTGGTTGAACTGGAGGCAGCTGTGTAGAAGCTGTTTCTCCCTTCTCAGCGCCATATTGTGGGAGAGCAGATGCACAGAATAAGTCTTAATTCCAGTAACTTAGTCTAGTCCGAGTTGCTCCCAGTTGTTCCCCACAATATTAGTGGAAGACTTTTAAATAAATCAGTTTGAATTCTTACCTAGTTAAGCACAACCAGATAATGCATCAATTGAAATGACAGTAAAACACCACTGAAACCACTGAGGTCTTCAGTTTTACTGGGATACCCATGCATATTGAGAGGAATGAAAGAAATGCATGACTCTCTGACATATGTAGAAAAAATCAGGTTCCATAAACTTCTCTTGACTTCTTCACAACAAGAAATAAAGCACATTTAAGTTAAGAAAGATTTAATTAATAGGTAATTCAGAAACTATCAAATGCTGATAATTAACATATATTGAATTTCTTTGAGGATCATCATATCTGAGAATCATGAAATCATTTTAACAAAAATATAAATAAGGAAACATTGATAAAACTGTGCTTTTAATTAAAGTAGCATAGCCTTCAAATGAGTCTGGAGGAAAATTTAGTTTTATGTCTGTGTTTTGGTAGTATTGCTTTAATTACTATTTTACAGATGTATCCTAAAATATTGCTATTAGATTGAAAACTGATGAAGAAATTTTATGTGCAAGACTCAAATTTTCCATAACACACTTTTCACTTAAGGTATTTTAACACAACTGCCAGCAGATCCTATGAAGTGTATATACATATATTGATATATGTGTCCTCTGACAACTGGGATCTTGTGATAGGCAGCAGGAATGGTGCCACAGTGAGCCAACACTTGTACTGATGGTCCTGTGTCTTACACCTGCCCGTGGAGGCCCATGACGGCCATGGTGTCTGGGGCAGGTGGGGTGTGTGACCTCACGTTGCTGGACAGATTCAGTACCTGCCACCCCTTCCACCTTAGCCTTGCACTCCCAGGTTTTTAGTAGATGGCTTGGGCTTTTTTTCTACCAGTGATTTCTGGATTTTGGTGGGATCTGGCCTCTGTAGTTAAGAAAATAGCAAAGCAAAAAACCAAATATATATATATAAATACATATATAGTCAAAAAACAAATCATTCTGTTTCAATATCAGATGCTAAATTATTGCAAAATGAGATGCCGATAAACTGGAGAAAAACAGACACATGTTCTAATTCGTAGATTCTACATAGTCTTGAGGAGGCTCTAAACTAGAAAGTCGGTCCATCTCTCATGATGTCCTAGGAGGGTTGACATAGCAAGTACTGCGTTGGCATCGTTAACAAAGACATGGTTGGTTAAAGGAGGCATACCAAAGAAAGATGCCCAAACTAGGCATAAAGGTTGAGAATATATTAATCAAATCACAGAATAATTGAAAAAGATCTAGATAAATAATAGCTTGAAATGTCTGTGAAGCTGAAAGATGTAGATGTTTTAGCAGAGGGTGAATAGATGGAGATATAAAAAGTGATCACGGAGAGCTTTTTAGTGTTCTTAAGAAGAATGAATTATTTCACAGGAGTAAAGTTAAAGGGTTTTAGTTGTCACTTTAGATAGGTCACATTACAGTGTGTAGAACAGATTCAATAGATTCCAAAGAGAATCCAGGAGAGCTGGTTAGAGGCTTATTGAACTTAAGGGCAAGAGATTTTGGCGAACTAACTAGGGAGCGAAAAAGAGGATGACGAGAAGTGAAATCATCTGAGATGAGATTGTAAACCAGGCAAAAATGAAGGAGCATAGAAGAAAAATCTATCCTCACATCAGATTTCTTGTTTGTAAAAGAATGGGTTGTCAATAAGTATTTGGATTGACAACAGATCAGTCTGGGGGCATTTTTACTTTCAGGTTCATTGAGATGCTGCAGTGGGAATGTCTACTTAATAGCTGGTGCAAGTGTTTGTACTATCAGAGGCTCAGGAGGAAAAGTGTTATCTGGAAAAACTATTATGAGTGTCACTAGTGTAATAGAAAACAAACCTTGAGTCTGATGAATGGATGGATGTGAGTGCAAAGCAAAGTTTCAGCTAAAATGATCTAAATGGTTTTACTTATCAATGGAAAAAAAAAGAAATAACAACCTCAACACAAACATGAAAATTAATGTCATCAGGAAAACACATGGAATAAAACATGGAAATGATGCATTTATAAATCTACTAGACAATTTTAAAATCTCTTATTTCTTTTTTTACTTATTTCCTTTTTTCAATTTACTTATTTGAAAGACAGAGTTGCAGAGAGAGAGAGAGAGAGTGAGATTGAGAGAGAGAGATCCTCAGTCCTCTGGTTCACTCTCCAAATAGCTGCAGGAGCATCTTCTGGGTTTCCCACATAGGCGGCAGGGACTCAAGTACCTGGACTACCTTCTGCTGTTTTCTGAGGTGCATTAGCAGGGAGCTGGATGGGAAGTGGAGCAGCTGAGACTCAAACCAGCTTGATATGGATGCTAGAATTATGGCCAGCAGCTTAACTTGCTATGCCACAATTCCAGCTCCAAATTCTCATATTTCTTGATAATGGTGCATTTAACATTTTAGTTCATTTTTCTTGTTTTCAAAACAATGTTCTTCCTTTAGATTTCTTTCCACTTCTAGGATTCACTGCAAGCTCTTGGTTCTTCGTCCATACAACCTCTTCACAATTTTGTCTTTGTCCCTTCCAACTACCATTTTATGTTTTCTTCCTGAGTCTTTCTCATGCCTCTGAATCTTAATTGCCCCATTTGTGGAGGAACACAAATTTCACATCACTACTGCAGGTCTCTCTGTCTAACTGCCTACTGAGGCTCTCAACAAAATATTCCACCACTGCCTCAATCCATCATGGCCTCTACATCTGTCGTATGCTTTTCTACTTGTTATTTCCATTAATGTGATCTTGGCCAGCCTAAGCAAGTTGTTCAGGTCAGAATCCATAGCCATAGCTTAAGTTCTTTATTTTCTCTCCTCTTTTTAACCCCACTTTCTAGAAAGTCCGGATGATTCCTTTCACTATGTAAATTTCTTGAAGTTTGTTACATTGCTTCATCAATTGTCACAGAAGGACCAGCGTAGTTGTTCAATAAGTGCATTTGGGTGTAAATGAATACATTCCTTTTCCCTCATCCCAAACTGAAATTTATGTTCCTCATTACTCTTTGCTTACATATTAGAATGAAATCTCAATAATTCTCTCAGTATAAATTATTTTCCTTCCTCTCCTTCATCTTTTAAATTGAAGCCAGCATAATTTTTATGTCTCAATTTAATTGGTTCAATCACATTCCTGAAGTTAATCAATATCACCCTATCTCTCTAAGAAAAATTATAAACTCCTTAGCATGTTTTCACATTACCTACACTGACAGCCTTGTTATGCGCTGCAATAGTAAATCGTCTTAACTTCTTCCTGTAATGAATGGCTTCTCAGTTCAGTGAATCCCTGGGGTCCCCTCAGACTCAGTTCAGTTTACTTACACCTGACAGATATCCCTGTCCTTTCGCCCACCTCAGCGAGGTAAGCACTTCCTTTTTCTGTTTCTTCAAACTTCAATGGTGAATTACATTCTCATTTTTCCTGAGCTCTAGGACTTTTGTAAGAATACAACTATTTTAAAAAACTTTATTTTCCTATATTCCTCATTTAAAATAGGCTAATGCCATGTCAGACCCTCAGCAAATGTTGGTTTAATAAATAATTAAATATATTGCTTATGGGAATCTCACAATTCACTTGCAATTACTAGGTAATACCAAAAGTAAGATGATGATATTAGAATACAGAAAATGTATCTTTAGGGATTCTACATAAACTGGGGTCAATATTAGTGAAAGCCTGGACAATGCTAATCAGAAGAATTCTGTTGAATGTTGCAGGAGATAGCAATCTACTTGCATTGTGTCTCACCACAGATATATTCTTCCTAACAGCTGTGGGAGAATAGCCATTAAGCATGACTTTTCGGCAAGCTCCCTCCATTAGTAATGAGCTCATAAAGTCAAAGAGAAAAAGCTTTTAAGGGCCATATTCTTCTACAAGAAGGATAGATTGCTTCATAAAGATAATAGGAATTGCCAAGAGGATAAATGAAATCACTATCACAGAACTTTTTTTCTTTTCAGGAAAATCAGCAGATTTCAAAAAATAACACATAAAGGAGTATTCATAGTATAGTCTTGGATAATTTTTAAAGCCTAACAATAATGAATATATTCATTTATGCAAAATTTTTCATGTTTCAAAATTTTAAATTAAATTAATTCAAATTAAATTCAAAAGTATGGAAGCAATATTGAGCATTCTTCTTTAAACATAAAAAAACAGAACCTTAACAAAAGAAAATCAGCAAGGATTCTATACTGAGATGGAAAATAATCTTCATATAAACAACCATGCAATTTTTAAAGATTTTTTGACAGAGGGAAATTCCAAAGAAATAACAGTTTCAGTTGATTCTAATAGACCCAGGTAGAGACAGAAACCATTTTCTTAAAGATTCTGTCTTTGACCATCAGGCTTTACGAAAAGATGACAGTGGATACTTAATGAAGATCAGATAAATAAACTAGATCTAGTGATGTCTTTACACATGTTGAGAATTAACCAAAAATACTCATATTGACTTTATATTTGGCTTGCAAAAGCCTTCTATTGAAATAACAACACAATTTAGCACTTATTATCTATCCACCACTTATTTATAACTTCAGAACTTAACTTTAAAGGAAGGTAATATTTAAAACAGGATATGAATTAATAGGACACAGAAGTGGCTGTACATTTGAATTTTAACTTTATGTTGAGAATTTCCTAGAGTTCAAAGGCAGCTAGCATCTTCCAATCTGAGAAGTCCTCAGACAACTCATCTCTGTCCAGAGTTAATAAGGGCATCTCATCTCTACTCACAGCTAGAGTCCCTGCAATGTGTGCATTTTAGGGGTGTGGGAAATTGAACAGCTCTGTTAACTGGGGCATATGTCATATTTAGGATAAGACTTGGATATAGGTGTGTAGAAAACATTACAATCTACTCCTCATGTCTGATGGCCACATAAGTACTATTAGTATAAATTCTTTATCAATTCTGAAAAGGCACATTTGAGGGACCTGCATTGTGACACAGAGGCTTAAGCGCCACCTGGGATACCAGTATCCTATATGGATACTGCAGTCCTGGCTGCTCCACTTTTGATCCAGCTTTCTGCAGCTGAGCATGTCCAAAGTGCTTGGGCTCTTGCACCCACATGGGAGACCCAGATGAAGCTCAAGGCTCCTGGCTTCAGCCTGGCCCAGCCTTGGATCCACACCTGGATGTTACAGCCATTCAGGGAATAAAGCAGTGGATGAAAAGATCTCTCTCTTTCTCTGTATCTCCCACTCTCTCTGGATTTCAAATAAGTAAATAAATCTTTTTGAAAAAAACAAAGAAAATACCCATTTGATAATTATGTTAGTAAATTCTAAATAGGAAGATACAGTCTATTCCCAGCTTCTCCCATGGTATAAACTGAACTAAAACTTCCAAAAAGATAGAAAGAGGTAAGACTTCAAGGATCCCTTGCCAAGACTATTTCCCAAACAACTAACAATGCCATTTTGTTTCCTGTAGCAACCAGGTTGCCATTAATCTACTTTTAGAGCTTTAATATCAATTAATAAAAACAACAGTCTACATATTCTTATGTGTATATATGCACATATGTAATATGAGCACATACAGTCTTACAGGATTTGGAAATGGTTTCATTATCCATGTTGCTTTTCATATAGATTATACTCTAAATGTTTCAACATTATTCTTACAGAGAATCCTAACATTTGAAGTAACATGGTACAGCAAATATTTTGAAGTAAGGCAAAGTAATTTTCTTAGAAGGGATTGCAAGACTCTACTTATTTCCTAAATGCCAGTCCTCTAGCTAAAGCCACATAATCCCAAGTCCTTCACTCCATTTGATTCATTGTCAGAAGACACACAAAAAAACCAAAGTATTACATTTCAGGCAATGTCCAAACATTAATCAAGAATCATTTACTCATAATATTCATTTATTCATAATATTCAAAACACAATATTTCTCGTTTAAAATACATGACTTTCTGGTCTTCCCTGAAGGACATAAGAATTGTTACAATAATCTGCTCTATGAGATCCAGATGACATAAATTATATACCCACTTCTAGCCCATAGGCTAGTAAAATCTGTACTTTTCATTTCCCAATCCTATAATCCTTTTAACTGTGTGAATACACAAGTGCAAATGAGGGGCCAGCATCGTGGAACCACAGGTTAAGCCACCACCTATGACTTCCAATATTCTTCATGAGCACCTGTTTTAAGTCCTAGATGCTCCATTTCTGGTCCCACTCCTCTCTAATGCTATAACTAGTACTCAAACAGTATTTTACACTTTATGTTTCTGTGTGGGAGCAAACTGTTGAAATCTTTACTTAATGTATGCTAAACTGATCTTCTGTATATAAAGAGAATTGAAAATGAATCTTGATGTGAATGGAAGGGGAGAGGGAGTGGATAAGGGGAGGGTTTCGGGTTGGAGGGACGTTATGGGGGGGAAGCCATTGTAATCCATATTCTGTACTTTGGAAATTTATATTCATTAAATAAAAGTTAAAAAAAAAGAATTATGTCCTGTTTTCCACATGTGATGAAGTCCTTGACTGGAAAGAATGTGTAAACAAAATAGGAAGTAGAAAAAATGAGACAACATAAAACTGAGAAAAATGACTTGCTTATTCTAAGTAAATATGCTTCATCTCAATCATAGGAGTTAAATAAAAACAATAGCCAATCTTCAACAAAATCTTGCTAAGCCAGGAAAATGAACTGTCAACACTTAACAGTTGCTGCTATTTAAAAAGGATGGCCACAAATATATAGAGGGCTTTTGTTTCACAGGATCATTATTTTTTTCATATAGAATCTTCATTATTCATATGATTAAATATTCTTCCCAGCATATTACCTTTTATTTTAATTTGATTTATCATGTAATTCATTTTTTAAAGTTATACCTATTTCTTCTCATTTTTTATTTTAAGGTAGAGGAAAAGGACCTTTCTTTAGGATATTAGCTCACCAAATGTCTGCAATGGGCAGTGCTGAGGGCAGGCCAAAATCAGGAAACAGGAATTCAATCCAGGTCTCCCACATGGTTGGCAGAAATCAAGCATCTGAGCCATCACCTACCGCTTTCAAGGTTGTTTACCAGCAAGAAGCTGGAATCAAAAACTCTACTGAGAGAGTATTGGAACTCATAAGAGAGTTTGGGAAAGTTGCAGAATATAAAATTATCACAAAAAATAAATAGCCTTTGTATACCCAGATAATGCATAGCTGAGAAAGAACTTGTAAGATCAGTTCTATTCATAATAGCTACAAAAAGTTTTAAATACCTTAGAATACATTTAACTAAGGAAGTGAAAGATCTCTATCATGAATATTATAAAACATTAGAGAAAGATATAGAAAACATCAAGAAAAATGGATAAATCTTCCATGTTCATAGATTATCAGAATTAATATCATCAAAAAGTCCTTACTACTGAAAGGAATTTACAGATTCAATGTGCTACCAATTAAAACATCAATGCCATTCTTTTTAGATCTAGAAAACTTGATGATAAAATTCATAAGGAAACAGAGGAGACCCCTGATAGCTAATGTGATTTTAAACAACAAAATCAAAGCTGGAGAAATCACAATACCAGATTTCAAGAGATACGACAGGGCAGTTATAAACAAAATACTCTGGTATTGGCACAAAAATAGACATGTAGACCAATGGATCAGAATAAAACCCCAGAAATCAATCCACGCATGTACAACCAAAATTACCTTTGACAAAGGAGTTGAAATCAGTATCTGAAGAAAGAACAGTCTCTTCAACAAATGGTGCTTGGAAACGTATATCTCTGCACGCAGAAGTATGAAACAAGACCCCTACTTTACACCTCATGCAAAAATGAACTCCAAATGGATCAAGGATCTAAACCCATGATTTGTTACATCAAATTACTAGAAGAGAACATTGGAGAAACCGCAAGACATTGGCATAGGCAAAGATTTTTTGAAAAGACTCTAGAAGCAGAAGCAATCAATGCAGAAGTAAACAAATGGGATTGCATCAAGCTAAGCAGCTTCTATACTACAAATCAAGGACTCAATAAAGTGAAGAGGTAACCAAAAAAAATGGGAGAAAATATTTGCAAACTATGAAACTCATAATGAATTAATATCTAGAATATACAAAGAGCTCAAAAAACTCAACAATAACAAAATATAAAAATTCAGTTAATAAATGAATAAAGAATTGAATAGGCAGTTTTCAAGTGAGGAAATGAAAATGGTCCACAGACACATGACAAAATTCTCAGGATCACTAGCCATCAGGGAAATGCAAATCAAAACCACAATGAGCTTTCACCTCCCCCCAGTTAAAAATGGCTCCCATACAGAAATCAACAAATAATAAATTCTAGCAAGGATGTGTGGGGGAAAGTACGCTAATCCACTGCTGGTGGAAAGCAAACTAGTGAAGCCATTGTGGAAGACAGTATGAAGATTCCTCAGAAATCTGAAAACAGGTCTACCATATGACTCAACAATCCCACTCTTTTTTTTTTTATTATTATTATTTGACAGGTAGAGTTATAGACAGTGAGAGAGACAGAAAGAAAGGTCTTCTTTCCATTGGTTCACCCCTCAAACGGCCACCATGACCAAAGCTGCACCTTAGCCTGGAGCCAGATGCTTCCTCCTGGTCTCCCATGCGGGTGCAGGGGCCCAGGCACTTGGGCCATCCTCCACTGCCTTGCCGGGCCACAGCAGAGATCTGGACTGGAAGAGAAGCAACTGGGACTAGAACCCGTTGCCCATATGGGATGCCGGTGCCATAGGCGGAGGATTAACCAGGTGATCCATGGGGCCGGCCTTTCAGCCATCCCACTCTTATACAATTCTTGTAGGAATCCAAATTAGTAAAACCACAGTAGAAAACAGAATGGACATCTCTGAAAAATCTAGAAATAGAAATATCATATGATTCAGCAATCCCACTATGAGATATGTCCAAAATAAAACATAAGATCATTCTCTCAGAGATAACTGCTCCACCATGTTTTAATAGCACTGTTTATAATAGCAGAAGTATCAATCAAGCCAAGAACCCATCAGCAGCAGCATGGATAAAGAAAATGTGGTATATAGACACAACAGAACACAATTTAACCTTAAAAAATAATGCAATTCTGTCATTTGCAACAAAATTGATAGAACTAGAGGGCATTGTGTTACGTGAAATACGCCAGACACGGCAACAGAATTGCCACATGTTCTCCTTTCTATGTGGGTCCTGGAAAAAAAAACTTAATCTGAATACATATGGTTGATTACTAGAGGCTTGGGGGGGTTGGGGTTATAGAGGGAGTTAGATTTAAAGCTAGGTGTGGTTTATCAATTGTGATAAACATAGTAATAGAAATTAACAATAGTGGAAGCTGGGTGTGAGGCATAAAGTAACTGTGCTACTTCATAATTTTTGTTTCATAAATTTAAGACTATTCTGAAGTGAGCATTGAAAATTAAATAAAACAAAAATAAATTAACTCATATTTCATGTACATATGTGTGTGTATATATATATGAGAAATATAATGGGAGCTATAGGGTGATTTTATATATATATATATATATATATATATACCTATATGCATATACACATATATAATAAAATGCATAAGATCCTATATGATATGTGCTTATTATTTGTCTTGTATATCTAGAGAATGAGAATGAGAGAGAAAAGGAAAGGACAAGACCACGTTACGTCACGCCTTGCACCCCTACGTACTCCAGTCCCTTCCCATATTTCCTTTGGGGTAGACATATTTAGACTATTTCTGAGTGACTATTTTTCCAGAGATCTGACTAATGGTAAATGATACTATGTTTGGATTGACATACAAAATTATAGGCCTATAGTCCTTTAGCATTTAACTTATAGGTGACATAACAATTCACGACTGCTAACACTGATATATTTGCTTGACAAAGCCTGAAAATGTTCAGAAGAAAAAGGCCTTTATTGGAAAGCATAAAAAGATTCATGTCTAACATAAAAAGTTATCAATGAGATAAACAGATTGCATTTTAACTTATCTACTTAGAAGTTAAATTAATTTTACCTATATTTCAAGTTGGTTATCAAGTGGATGTGTGTTAGGGTGGGCATTTTGATACTTGGAATAGGTCACCACTTCAAGACAACCTCATTCCCTATCAGAGTGCCTGGTTTGTGCCCTGGTTACTCTGCTTCAGATCTTGTTTCTTGCTAATGCATTCTGGAAGGCTTTTTTTTTTTTTTAAAGATTTATTTATTTATTTATTTGAAAGTCAGAGTTATACAGAGAGAGAGAAGGAGATGCAGAGAGAGAGAAAGAGAGGTCTTCCATCTGCTGGTTCACTCCCCAACTGGCTGCAAGGTCATGGCTGTGCCAATCTGAAGCCAGGAGCCAGGAGCTTCGTCTAGGTCTCCCACACGGGTGCAAGGGCCCAAAGACTTGGGCCATCTTCGACTGCTTTCCCAGGCCATAGTAGAGAGCTGGATCGGAAGTGGAGCAGCTGGGACTCGAACCAGCACCCATATAGGATGCCGGCACTGCAGGCAGCAGCTTTACCTGTTATGCCACAGCGCTGGTCCCCTGAAAGGCTGTTGATGATGGGCCAAGTTCTTGGGTCCTTGCCATCTCCCTGAGGCACCCTAGCTTTGATCTGACCCAGAGCTGGCTGTTGTGGACATTTGGGAAATGAATCATCAAAAGAAACATTTTGCTCTTTTTCTCCCTTTCTCTCTCACTCTGCCTTTCAAATAAATAAATAATTAAACTTAAAACAATGCTTGAAAAAATATAGTTAACAAATAACTTCATTAATTCCAACCATGTCATTCAAAAATAATTAAAATGAACCTAAATATAAATATATGCAAGTATACTTTAAAAATCTTAGGAAATCTGGAATTACAAATACATTTGTTGGGGACCAGCGCTATGGCGTAGCGGGTAAGGCTGCCACCTGCAGTGCCGACATCCTATGTGGGCGCCGGTTGGAGTCCCGGCTGCTCCACTTCTAATCTGGCTCTCTGCTATGGCCTGGGAAAGCAATGGAAGATGGCCCAAGTCCTTGGGCCCCTGCATCTGCATGGGGGACCTGGAAGAAGCTCCTGGCTCCTAGCTTAGGATCTGTGCAGCTCTGGCCATTGCCACCAACTGGGGAGTGAGCCAGCTGATAGAAGACTGACCTCTCTACTTCTCCTTCTCTCTCTGCGTAACTTTCAGGTAAATAAGTAAATCTTTAAAAATAAATAAGTAAATAAATAAATTGTTTTGGTACCAAAATTGAAATATACAGATAGTTTTTCCTTAACATGTATTTTTCATTAATTTCTGAAATTATATGCATGTGGAAAGCGAAGACACTGTGGCAAAAAAAATGACCTAAATGAAATATCTCTGTGAGTGAGATCCCAGCGGAAAGAATGGGCCATCAAAGAAGGAGTCACCTTTCTCTGAAGGGAGGAGAGAACTTCCACTTTGACTATGGCCTTGTCTAAATAAGATCAGAGTTGGTGAACTCAAGAGGCTTCCATAGCCTTGGCAGCTCAGGACAAGAGCCTCGGATGATTACTGACGTCATAAATAAGAGTGTCAATTGTTAAATCAACAGCAGGAGTCACCGTGCACTTACTCCCCATGTAGGATCTCTGTCCTTAATGTGTTGTACTATGTGAATTAACGGTAAAACTACTACTCAAACAGTACTTTATACTTTGTGTATCTGTGTGGGTGCAAACTGTTGAAATCTTTACTTAGTATATACTAAGTTGATCTTCTGTATATAAAGATAATTGAAACTGAATCTTGATGAAGAATAGGATGGGAGAGGGAGTGGGAGATGGGAGGGCTGAGGGAGGGAGGGAGGTTATGGGGGGAAAAGCCGCTATAATTCAAAATTGTACTTTGGAAATTTATATTTATTAAATAAAAGTTGAAAAAATTTCAGGAAACAAAATAAGCATGGTTTTCAAAAAGTTTTGGTGTAAAATAAGCTTACCTTTTAATTGTAATTTTCGTGAACATCATGGACTATTTTCACAATTATGCAGGTACACTCAATATATTACATATAAGCATATATATGTACATATGGAAGGGGTCTGGAAGTTTCATTACTTGGAAATAGCAGCAAGATAATTCTAGACAAACCTCTTAACTATCTTCTCCCCATTGTATTCCTTTAAAAGATGAAGGTTTTAGCAACCTTATAGTCCTATCAACAATAACCATATGACCCTGGTGAAAAATCCAAGTATTAGACTAATCAGCCATTTCTTGACATACTGAGAAGATGAATATACAAAAGTGTTCATGTAAATATATTTATAATTTTCACCATGTCATCAGTGCTGCTTCAATACCAAGCATATAGGTACTATTATCAACATTTATCTCCAAAGAGAGCTATGAGAAAGCCTAAAGAGATTTTTTTGTTTCATTTTGTTTCCCAATTGGGATAGCCATGTTTTTCCTTGTTGCAGAATATCTGATGCTCCCAGAGGCTCTCATTCCACTACCTCACTCACCATCATAGTGCAGTATATAAAATTTTAGCTAAGTGTAAATTATTTTTCATCTGAAAGTTAGATTACGAGTGACAAACAGAACAAGAAGTCTTGAGTCATTTCTCCTTCATATTGTACTGCATGTATACCAACTGCTAATTCCCACTCAGAACATAACTAATTTTGTACAAATGTCAAAATAATATCAGGTTGCATGCAGATAGAACCGTGGGTCTTCAACATTACAGGGTTCTCAAAATATTTAGGAAAAAAAAAAAAAAACAAATGAAAAGACTAATTCATGTACTGCAAAAATATTCGAAATCCATGCATAGTTGTTTAATAGTTCGCATTTTCTATATTGAATAACACCCATACTGTAGGCTATGGAGATTATGTGACATCTAGGATGACATTAGGAATGAATTATCAGATTAATCTATTTCCATGTGAAGCATAGAATTTGTCTATAAATTGGGGCCAGCATTGTGGCATAGGGGGTAAAGCCACTGCCTGCAACACTGGATACCATATGGGCATCAGTTCAAGTCCCGGATGCTCCACTTCTGATCCCACTCCCTGCTAATGTGCCTGGTAAAGTAACATAAGTTGGTTGGAGTGCTTGGGCCCTTTCACCCCTGTAGGAGACCTGCAAGAAGCTCCTGGCTCCTGGCTTTGGTCTGGCCCAGCCTTGATCATTGGGGCCATTTGAGGAATGAACCAACAAATAGAAGACTCTCTCTCTCTCTCTCTCTCTCTCTCTCTCTCTCTCTCTCTTCCTTCTTTCTCTATGTAACTCTGCTTTCCAAATAAATAAAATAAATATTTACAAGCAAAGAATTTGTCTATAAGTCACTGTGGCTGATTTTACAGACCTCCCAGCACAGTCACATGCACACTTACTGTTATATGGCCTTCCTTCTTTCATTTTAAAAAAGAAATCATCTGTTCCATTTTCTATTAAAGTTATTTTTACCATATCTTAGAGAAATTTTCTTTGCCAAAAATGACTGTGCTATGTGTGATAATTACATGAAAATAGCCAATTTTCCACTTAATTCTTGGTAAGATTTCATAAAAGGCATAATTCCAGACACTCCATATGGTGAAAAAAATCCCAATATAATAAAATTCAATTTACATCTTTATAGATACTGTCTCTAGTCACAAGATTAAATTTTTTTATTCCTTTGCACATATATTTGGGGGGAAATCAGAAAATGATACTCAAACATGAAGACCTCAGAAAGCCTTGTTTGTCTCCAACCATCTCCCACCCCATGGCAAGCCAGAGACTCCAGAAGCTCTCTTCCCCTTGGAAGATGTTGAACACCAGAATGCCATTTTCCCATATTCAGTCATAAAGTCTAAAAATATTACCCTAGCCTGCATCCTGCTTTATTGTGTAACTGAGGGTCACAGAGATATTAAGACCCTCATTCCTGAGGGGTCCTGTCCCATACCAAAAGGAAAAATGCTACAACTGAGCAGCCAAAAATAATTTGAACAGAAGAACCCTGCTGAGTTCTGACTCTCCCTAGTCTATTACTCTAGGTAATACTCATTTGTCCAATTGCATCTCTACATGCCTGTCCATGCTTCACTGAACCCAAGCATAAAGATTGACAGTTCACTCTGGGACTTTGGATCTGCACATAAAACTATGATTATGCACATTTATATGCCCTTTCCCCCTTATTGCTATTACATTTCATTGAACCTTCAGAAGATAAAGGGGAAATTTCCCTTCTCCTACTCTGTCACACTACCACATACATCTGTGCCAGCTTGTGCATTCTGCATGTTCATTGTAGTACTGCTCTGTATGTAAGTTCATGAAGTTAGTCTGAGTTTCACCGTTTATATTACATTTTATTCATTTGTTCTGTGCTTTGCCAAAATATTTTTGATCCACTAACGCAATAACTTATGATCTTGGGATATAAATCAGCAGGATGTTCAGAGCAAAAATGCAAATGAGACCTACATAAATATCCTATGCAAATAATGAAAATACTTGAACTGAGATAAACTGCCCAATGGTATTAATGAACCAATGCACATGGCAGTGAAAGCCTTTGGATAAAAGTAAAGATGGGAGTTGTCAGATAATGAAACTTGCATGTGATAGAAACCCTTTCGGCAACTGACTTCATGTTTTCAAAGGTTCCTTCTCCCAATCTCAGGGAAAGTCAATGGATATTTCCTAAGGGGATGCTGGAAAGATGAAATATTATGTCTCATAGTGCTAGTTACCCCTAAAATAATTCCCTCATCTTCATTTCTAACATTCCTAAGATGTTATTTGGGATAGAAATGTGATCAGTGTTTGCAGAATCACAGACAGCCAAGTACATTGCATTCTTTGTCAGTGAGAAATAAGCTTGGTGTTTCTAGGATAATCTTATTTTGTTATCTGATGTTGGAGGCCAATCCCTGTGGATCTCAAGTACCCTATTTTCCTTCTCTATTTAAAAGACAGTCTTAATAATTGGAGTTATGGCAGTCCTCATATGATCCTGAAGTCAAAAGGTAATACTCAATATGGAAAAATAGAAAAATGGATGGAGCCTGTACCTGACATATCATTCCTAAGCCAGGGTTCCTGGTATTGAAAAATTGGACTCTTATCTATATAAAGCCTAGTTCTTTAAATTGGCTATTATTAGGAAGTCAACCCATGTGACAAACACAAATCCAATTGTTAAATGTGGATTTCTGAGTCTAATGATGACAATTAGAAAAATTATATCTACTTCAATACAATATCATATAAAGATTAATATTGTATTTGGCAGTTTTTTACAAAACAGAATAGATCTCATTTTAATCCCTAGAAATAGAAAAGATAAAGATAATATATTCATTTACTCATAACAGATTACTATGAATATAATTAAAACAGATTTTTCATAACAGTGCATCATAGCACATGAAATTCTTTTATAGTGCAGCTTAAAGTGCTATTTCAATAAATTTGTTCTGGTAGAAACACACACTTTTTTCAGAATACTTCTGAGAAACTCTCTTTGTAAAAGATACTTAAGTCAGATGCAATCTTTTGAAAGAAATGTAGGTTGCTAAGGGAAGTCATTCAGACAAAAGACTTAGAAAAAAATAGTAAGACATAGAAAGGAAGAGTACATAGAAAAGAAATCATGCAGTATTAATTCTACTTCAAGAAGATTTTATATCTAGAGCACAATGATATTTTAAATGAGTCTCTCTCTCTTTTTCTACTGCTGGGAAGAAAAACTAATCACTGTCTTTGAGGAATATGTGTTCAGGTAATGGCTTTAATTCCTGTAAGATGGTATTCCTATAAACTTAAAAACATCAAATGGCCACAGTCATTTCACACATGACAGCAAGCTTTCCCATTTGCCATTAATATATTAGAATCACAGCTTCTGTGGAACTTTAAAAGCTAAGTCTGGAAATATTGACATATAAAAGGCTCATGGTAGGTAAAAATTAAGGGTAATAGTTATGAATGCCATTTAACAATAATCCTGGGCATAGTCAGTTATGCTACCCCTTGTGACACTGGCATTCTATATCTTAGTACTGGTTCAAGTTCTGGCTGCTCTGCTTCCAATTCATCTTCCTACTAATATTCCTGGGAGGACAGCAGATGGTGGCCCAAATCCATAGGCTCCTGCCACTCATGTAGGAGCCCAGGATAGGGTTCCTGGTTCTCTGATTCAAACTGGCCCAGACCTGGCTGTAAACGGCCATTAATGGTGTAAACCAGCAGAAGGAAGATTGCCTTTCCTTCCTTCCTTCCTTCCTTCCTTCCTTCCTTCCTTCCTTCTCTCCTCTTCCTCCTCCTCCTCCTTCTCTCTCTCTCTTTCTCTCTCTCTCTCTCTCTGCCTTTCAAATAAATACATAATAACTGAATCTTTAAGAAAAGAAAAATCTGGCATTGCCATAATGCCTACACAGGGAATGGAGCTTTAAGTCCAGATTAATTTAATTCAGATTCTCTACATCATGGTGTAAATTAGGTCTCAGAATGCATTTTCATACATCTGGGAAAACAAGAGAAACCAGAGGTCAATCATTTGGAAAGAAGACATTTTAAGTTGTCTGGTTTATCTGAGACCCTGTAGCTAAGGATAAATAGAAAAGCAATCAGCTGTCCATATTTTCTAAAAGGATATGACTGTGCATTGATTCAGTTTTTGCTAAGTGCTGATGCCCTCAACATTCCCACCCTTAGCTCATCACTACTTACATATTCCTTTAAAAGGGGAAGCTTTGACATGATGGATGAAATTCAAATCAAGGATTTGCTTGAAGATAGTTGTCTTTACCTGTATTTGTGTGTTGTGGGGGTTGGGGGAGGCAAACACAAGCAACTCTACTGAGAGGTTCAATCAGCTTGTCTGTTTATTTATAGTCTCTGATTTAATGTAGGCTATGAAACCCAATGCTGCTGGAACAAGTAACAGTGTAGCTGGCTGCTGCCCACAGGGCAGAGCCAGAAATATGAAGCACATATGAACAGCCAATGCTTCCATTCAAGGTAGGCCAAAGCCACAGGACTGCACTGGGATGGATTTGGGAACCTATGGAAGAGAACTACCCTATCTCTAGCTTGGGACTTTGCAGAGAGTTTGTATGTAGAGCTGTTGAATGCAGCACATTAAGGGAATTTTTGTAGAGTTCAGATCCTTCCCAGGAAACTTTACTTCGAAACTGTTGGGGTAAGAGGAATTCTCCAAGACACACCAAAATGTAGCTCACAGGAAATTTTCTGTTTATTATTTTGTTTTTCCATTTTTGTTTATTTATTTGAAAAGCAAAGAAGCAGAAAAATAGGCAGAGAAAGGTCCCATTTACTGATTTACTCTGCAAATAGCCACAATTGCTATGGCTGAGTCAGGCTGAAGCCAGGATCTAGAAACTCAACCCAGGTCTCCCACATGGGTGGAAAGAATCTTACTACTTGAGCCACAGCCACTGCTTCCCAGTATGCGCATTATCAGGAAACTCCAATCAGGAGAAGAGTTAGGACTTGAACTCAGACACTCCGTTGAGAGCATCCTAACCCTTCCAAAAATACCTGCCCTTTTGAGAAGGCGTGACTGAGCAACTGAGATATGGTAGGAGTTTTTAAAACTATTCAGTCCCATCTGACAACCTTTATAAAAAAATTACTTTGCTTTGTTTTTCTCAAATCTCTCAAAACCATAAGAATTTACATTCAATAAAATATACCACAGCTAGCAAATGGATCAAGAGTAGAAGGCAAGAAACAGCTCTCTTGCCTCTTTTTACCAAAACAGGCTTCTTGCACTAAGCCAACTTAAGCTTGGACTGTAAAGTAGTTTTAAATTGCATGAGATTAGTTTTGATATTAGAATGGATTGGAGTGTTTAAGACCTGAAAAAGCTTTTGTTATTACCAGATAGTGATAAATAAAACTGTGAGATCTGCCTGAATATTGCCAGGTTAAAAGAATTTGTTATATATAATAAGGAAGAAAGACAGTGATCTAACAGAATAACATTGTTTATGGTTTGTACCCCATGTAATTCAGCTCATTAATTATTACAGTTCCGGTAGCATTACAACAAATGTTTATATTATGAAATATAAACAAAGCAGAGAGTGAAATTATATATGAATGACAATGTAACTTCATATTGGTTTAAGATAAAAAAATAAGGCAGAGGATGTAGAACAAACAACTAAAAGCTAAATGTACTATATATTATTTTCTGAAATATAAATGATAAAACTGAACTTTGATAAATGCAGATTTACCTACTGGTTGCAATTCTCTTTATTCTTCTAAAATTCCATGAATCTTACAATCTACCAATATTATATCAAGGAGATATAGACAACCTAAATAGACCCAAAGCAGTAACCAAAAGTCTCCCATCAAGGAAAAGTCCAGTGCTGCATATATTTACCACTGAATTCTACAAAACATGCAGAGGAAGTAACTCTAATGCTCTTCAAGCTATTCCAAAATATTGAACTATTCCAAAATATTCAAAATATTCCAAAATATAGAATCTGCCAAACTCTTTTTATGAGGCCAGCATTATTTTGAAACCAAAACCAAACACAGATATGCAACTACAGACCTATATCCTTAATGAACATAAGATACAAAGATTCTTAAAGAAATACTACCAAAATGTCCAAATCCACATCAAAAAGATCATACAGCACGATCCAATTGGATTTAGCCCAAAAACTCAAGGGTGGTTCAACATTTGCAAGTCAATAAATGTCACAAATCACGTGAATATGATAAAGAACATACAAACATGGTCATCTAAATAGATGCACAGAAAGCATCTATTGGTAAGATTCCATACTGCATCATGATAAAAACCCTACACAAATTAGGTGCAGAGGAACATTCCTTCAAAATTATAAAGGCTATATATCACAAACCAACAGCCAATATCATATTGAATGGGGAAAAGCTGAAGGCATTTCCCTCAGATCTGGAACAAGACAAGGATGTCCATTTTACCACTTGTATTCAATACAGTATTGAAAATTTTAGCAACAGCAATTAAGGAGGAGAAAGAAATAAAGGACATCAAAACTGGAAAAGAGGAAGTCAAATTATCTGTGTTTGTAGATGACATGATGTTGTACATGGAAAAACCTAAACACTCCACCAAAAAGCTGGTAGAATTGATAAACTAATCCACTAAAGTTGCATTCTACAAAATAAACATACAAAAACATTAGCTATTTGTATGCTAATGATGAACTCACAGGAAGAAAAATCAAGAAAGAAATTACATTAACAATAGCCACAAAAAAGAATCAATCCAAAATGAATCTTGATGTAAATGGAAGGGGAGAGGGAGCGGGAAAGGGGAGGGTTGCAGGTGGGAGGGACATTATGGGGGGAAGCCATTGTAATCCATAAATTGTACTTTGGAAATTTATATTCATTAAATAAAAGTTAAAAAAAAAGTCCTAAATTTAAGGGCCTCAGACTGTGAAGTTCCTGGAAGAAAACGTAGAGGAAATACTCCAAACATTGGTATGGGGGCAACTCCTTGGGCAAAGCATTGGCAACAAAAGCAAAACCAAACAAATGGAATTATATCAAACTCAGAAGCTTTTGCACAGAAAAGTAAACAGTCA
The DNA here is from genome assembly GCF_964237555.1 of Oryctolagus cuniculus. Taxonomy (NCBI): domain Eukaryota; kingdom Metazoa; phylum Chordata; class Mammalia; order Lagomorpha; family Leporidae; genus Oryctolagus; species Oryctolagus cuniculus. Next base: position 76,069,469 of record NC_091433.1, on the reverse strand, counting down.
ATAGGGTGAAGAGATCCAAAAGAATGGGAAAAAATATTTGCAGGCCACCTATCTGACAAATGATTTAATATCCTGAATACATCAGCAACTTAAAAAACTCAACAACAAAAAAATACAGTCCAGAAATGGGCAAAAGACTTCAACAGACAGTTCTCAAAAGAACAAATGCAAATGGCCAACAAATATATGAAAAAATGCTCTACAACACTAGCCATCAGGGAGATGCAAATCAAAACCCCAAAGAGATATCACTCCACCCCTGTCAGAATGGCTAAAATCCAAAACACAAAGAGTAACAAATGTTGGTGAGGGTGTGGACAAAGGGAAACACTTAGACACTGTTGGTGGGAATGTACGTTCGTGCAGCCACTATGGAAAACAGTATGGGAATTAAAAAAAAAAAAACAAAAAAAACAAAAAAAAAAACAACTAGAAATAGACTTGCCATATGATCCAGCAATCTTACTACTGGGTATACATCAAAAAGAATTGATCATAATGTATCAAAGAGATACCTGCACCACCATGTTTATGGTGGCATTTTTCATAATAGCCAAACATTGAACTCAACCAAGGTGTCCATCATGAGATGAACGGATAAAGAAAATGTGGCATGTATTCACAATGGAACACCATCCAGCTATAAAAACGAATGAAATTCTAACATTTGCTGCAAAATGGACACAACTGGTGGACATCATGTTGAGTGAAATAAGCTGGACCAAGAAGAGAAATACTGCCTGTTCTCTTTTATATGTTGGAGCTAACATTTAAAAAGCAAACAAAAGAGAAAGAGAGAGACGTCTGTTTGAATCAGTGCTGTTGCAAGTGTAGTTTTGTAAAACTTTGTTTTATAGATTTGTCAAACCAATGGTTCAGAATGTTACATTACCATAGTTTAATGACTTGTGATTACTTTAAAATTTGCAGTATGTGAGTGAGAAATTCCCTGAATTAATTAATAATTAAATAGCAGATATTCATCAGTTCTTCAAAGCCAATAGCAATCATATATACTCTTAGAATGCTATCATAATTAGTATGTGTATTTACATTTAAATATAAACCAGGATGTGAAAAAATGCCAATAAGATCGAAAAACAAAGTCAGTCCTGAACATGTAATCCTCTTTATGCAAGAAGAGGCTGATGTTATAAAACATTAAGACAATATTTTGGGGCAATAATTTTTTTATATATTTATTTGACAGGTAGAGTTACAGACAGTGAGAGAGAAACAGAGAGAAAGGGCTTCCTTCCATTGGTTCACCCTCAAATGGCCACCACGGCCGGCTCTGCACTGATCCGAAGTCAGGAGCCAGGTGCTTCCTCCTGGTCTCCCATGTGGGTGCAGGGGCCCACTGCCCTCCCAGGCCACAGCAGAGAGCTGGACTGGAAGAGGAGCATCCGGGACTAGAACCGGCACCCATATGGGATGCCGGCGCCGCAGGCAGAGGATTAACCAAGTGAGCCACAGTGCTGGCCCTGGAACAATAATTTTAATATGATATATCCTTGTTATTTAGAGTTATTTTCAAATCATCATTCACTACTGGTGAAATAAAATTTAATATGAGCACTTTGAGTGGTACAACAGTGAGGCATTTTACAACTTGATGGATTTGATACCCGTTCTCTGTTTTTTGAACTGTGTTTTTTTACTACATGTGCCCAATCCACAGACAGCCACAACCTAGCTCATGGGAAATAAAGTGACACTTCATATTCCTCTTCCTAAACTCCCACAGTTGGGCAAATGTTTGGAGTCTTTGTCTTCCCCATTCTATTTCCAGAATTTAAGGATTCTCTCTCTGTCCTATTCACTTTCTGCTAAAATGTTTATTTCAAAGGAAATAATGCCTTTAACTTATGAATAGTAAAAAAAAAAAAAAAAAAAAGAAAAAGAAAGAAAAGCATCGTATTGTCTTTCTGACAAAAATTAACTAGATGTAATAATACTTAACACTAAAGTTAAATGAAGTAGGGTCAATTTGTTGAGACCTATAGTATATTTATTATCTTCAGGAAAATAAATTCACAGTGTCTATATGCATAGACATTTCTTGTTCAGATAAGAAAGTATCTGGGATAGGTCTGGATGGCTGTTGAGTAGCACAAGCAATCCCTTAATAAACTGACTCGATTCTCACTATTTTTCTATTGGAAAAATATCTTCATCATCTATCATGCAGGAATTTTGTACATATGATCATGACTTCTAAAAGGATTAGCTTATACATAATGAAAGAACAGTAGTTTATTAACAGCAAAATGAGAATTCTTAGCTTCTAAAACTTTTATCTCAAATTAATATTTTAAAACAGTGTTCACTCGTGCGTTGGAGACTAATTACTCAGTATGTGAGCTCCTTTATTTTCTCAACAGCGTTTGCAGTTAGTTTGGAGCCTGGTAATTATTCCTGTCCGGACAAACGTCAAGAGGTGTGACCCATGTCAATTTCGGTACGCGTTGTTAAGCGGCCAGTCGGCTCCAACCTGAATCTGTTTTCAGTCACTGGCTGCCTAGGGGGCAGGGCGCAGGCACAAGAGGCCTCCAGTTGGCGAGAGCACAGGCCCTAAACACTATTTGCTGGACAGAACCCAGAAAGGCCATAGGCATTCCTCCTGCAGCTCCTCCCCGGGGGGCGCAGGCCTGAGACTGCTCGGCTCCCGGAAGCCAGTGATGGCCCGGGATGCTTGGATTGCCACAGAGACTCTGCAAGAATACATCTTCCTGCAACACGACAGATAAGAAAGTGCTGATCGTCCATGCTCCCCAAGAACCCGAGTTCTTCTATGGATTCTTGACGAGAGTGGCCGTGGAGGAACTTCAGCAGGGCTGCTACCTTCTGCGTCTGACCTGTCCGCCACGGACTTGGAGCCGGGGCCCCAAGGGAAGACATCGCCGGACTCTGCATCATCCCGAGGTCTTCAGTTCGCGGATGCAAGCTTGCAAAGCCTGCAAAGAAGTCTCTGACCACGCACATCACCGAGGAGCCTGACAAGGTGCAGGAAGCGGATCCCATGCGGGCCATCGTGAAGGGTTTGCCTGAGCCATCCCAGGATGCAGTCCAGGATTCTGGTTTTCTCCAGGATGAATTAGCCCTCTTTCCCTTAGCCACGGGCAGCATGGCAGAGAGGCTCAGCTAAGCAGGAGACGGCGGGGATTTCCCGTGCTGCCTGTGGCCACTGCGGCTTGGCGCACTGTGTTTCAGTAGATTTCAAGGCCTAACCCTGCAGTTCAGTTCTGCACCTGCGTTTGCCATTGAAGAATAGAGAAAGGCGACTGTGGCATCCTGGCCCAGCGGCTGAAAGGAAGAGCCCATCCAGAGCCCACACGCAGGTGCCACGCGCACACTTTGTGCCAGTGGACGTGGTCGTGTGGCCCCCACACTGGGAAACCCCAGCACAGGCACAGGGAAGATGGCGCTGCCACTGGACCCAGCAGCAAAGCGCGTCTGGTGGATTTCCTGGCGACCCAGCACGTCTTCACTGCCCTACACGGCCACATCAGGTGGTTCAATATCAGCTAGTTCTGAGCAATCGTCATTCGCCAAAGTTTACTTTAATTATTTGTCTGTTTCCTGGTGATTTTCATTTTCAGAAAGTTCTCAATAGGAATGTTTAATCTGTCCAGAGCTTTTTTTTTTAAAGATACATTTATTTATTTGGGAGGTAGAGTTACAGAGAGAGGGAGAAAGAGATGTCTTCCATCTGCTGGTTCACTCCCCAAATGGCCTCAAGGGCTGGAGCTGAGCCAATCTGAAGCCAGGAGCCAGGTGCTTCCTCTTGGTCTCCCACACACGTGCAGGGGCCCAAGCACTTGGGCCATCCTCCACTGCCTTCCCAGGCCACAGCAGAGAGCTGGATGGGAAGAAATGGACCGGTGTCCATATGGGATGCCAGTGCCTCAGGTGGAGGCTTAGTCTACTGTGCCACAGAAGCAGCCCATTAGAACTATTTTATAAATTGACACCTAATTGTCAATGCTTATGTGGTACAGTGTGATATTTTGCTATTATGTATACCATGTGATATGATTAAATCTGGGTAATTAGCCTATGTAGCGCCTAAGACACTTTTTTGTGGTGATAACATTGAAAATCATCTCAGCAATTTTGAAATATCCAATAAATTATTGTTAGATAGTAAAAAAATTCCATTTTCCTTCTAGTGACCCATAGGGATGTTATGTAACCCAGATAGTATAGTTATCAAATGAATGAGAGAAATAACTGAGCTGTAACGACTTCACATCAGTATAAAATAAATCTTTATTGTGTTAGTCCTGGTATTTTTTTTTTTTTCAGTTGCTCTGTTACTAAAAGATAGCTTAGCCTATCTTTACCAAAACATGTGTTCTCAAAATTAGTGAATGACCCTCTGTTACGACTTTTTAGAAAACAGGGCCCTGTGTTGTTGTGGCTTAGTGGGTAACACTGCCACAGTGATGCTGGCATCCCATATGGTGCAGGTTCATGTCCCGGCTACTCCACTGCTGATCCAGCTCCTGCTAATGGCCTGGAAGAAGCCACAGAGGATGGCCTATTGGTTGGGCCCCTACATCCACGTGGGAGACACAGAAGAAACTCCTGGTTCCTGGCTTCAGCTTGGCCCAGCATTGGCCAGTTACAACCATGTGGGGAGTGAGCCAGCAGATGGAAGATCTCTCTCTCTCTTTCTAGCTCTGACTTTCAAATAAATCTTTCAAAAAAACAGCAACAATAATGACAGGTGAAAGCTAATAGGCATACAATATTTACAAAAATTCCAGAAAATGCAGTGAAAGTTATTAAAGTAAGTAACTTTTTTGTATATACAGAATAGTAGGATAAAAATCTATTAAAATTCAAAGAACCATAATGTTTATGATAAAGTAAATAAATCAATAAAAGGTGCTTAATGAACACTTTGCAAGAAACTAGACAAGGAACTTCAAAGAGTTCATGGAAAATTAGATTAAAACAAGTTTATTTTAGTGCAAAATATCTCAAAGTCATGCACAAGTGTTTTTTTTTTTTTTTCATAATACACATTGTCCATGAATTTTTGGAAAACCCCTCTTATAGAGAAATACAAAATGGACATCTGTGACATGGAATGGTAGGAGCTACACTGCCTATATTGGAGAGGTAACCCGGTTCTACAATTTACTGTTGATGGACAATTCCTTCCAGGCTGATTTCTGTGCTCAGTTTACGTATATGAAAAGTGGGAAGGGAGAAGATGATGATAATATAATAACCATGCCTGTTTATAGGAGTTGCTATGATAATTAGGTATGTGTAAATATTTAAATCTCTTAGAAGAATGTCAGGAAGTGGTAAACATTCAAAACTGCCAGCTGTCTCCATTGCTGCCACCATTACTCTGCTACCATCATTATTACTGCTGAAATCTTACTAGGCGTCAGGTTTATGCTCTAGGAAATCCTGTATAATAGCACAAAGCTACTTAGCGATCCTTCAAAAACGTGGGAATGTTATAACATATGAGTGATACATCTAAGCTTCTTTTGTAAGCAAATGAGTAATTACTACAGACTCCAGAGATGAAAACTGGCATACTTTATAAGGGAGGTGAACTGTAAATTATTATTACTGGTTGCTAACAATGTCTCGCTTTGTTCATGGTCATCTTTACTAAATTTTGAGTGATAATCTGTTCTCGAGATTTCACTGCATAGCTGCTTGCAGAAGCTGGTCAGATGTAAATGTAAAATATCCACGTATTTAATTAAAATGAAAATTCAGCCATAGATTTCTGTTCACCCAATTGCATCTTTAATTGAAACCACTTGTAACTCTTTTCCTAAATTGATGGAGAAGTAAGTGATATTTGAGAGGATGCCATTTCCCATATAGTTTCTTTTTAAAAAGTGTTATTGAAAATTCAATTGTTCCTGTATTTTAGAAAGTAAACTTTAATTGTGTATATGGAAGCTTTTTAACTAAGTTTTTTTTTTTTTTTTATTGTGACATAACTGAAGATTCACAGGTGGTTGTAAGAAACAGTAAACTATCAGCCTTTATGTAATTTATCCACAATGGGGCCCTCGTGCAAAATTATAATGCAGCTTCCCAACCAGAATATCAATCCTGATAGAGCCACAATATTGCACCCTGATCACAAAATTTCTGATGTTACTTTTACAGTTACATCCACTCCTCTTTTCACCCTTACCTTAATCTCAGGCAACCGATAATCTTTTCTCCTTTTCTAGAATTTTGCTGTTTTAAAAGTGTCATATGATTGGAACCCTACAATATTAACATTTGTGATTGCCTATTTCATTCAGCACAAGCTTTTGGAGAGTCACCCAGAACGTTTCTCGTACTGATAGTTATTCCATAGTAAGGGTGGAATATGTGTTTGTTCAACAGTTCACCATTTGAAGCAAACCTGAGCTGCATCCAAGTAAGCCATGACACATAAAACTGCAATAAACATTTGTGTACAGCTTTTGCTTTTATATAAGCCTTATCTCTCTGGGAAAATCCTCAGGGGAACAATTGGTGAGTGATGCTATATGTACATGCTTTACTTTTAAGAACCTATTGAACTGTTTCTGAAGTGTCTGGACTATTTTATCATCTCAACAGCAAAGTGTGAATGATAAAGTGTCTCTTCATTCTCGCCAGCAGTAGGTGTGGTCATAATTTTTGTGATTCTGATAGGTGTGTAGTGATTTCAATTTGCATTTCCTCAGTGGCTAATGATGTTGCACATCACTTCCTATCCTGGATTAAACTGATACTGTCTAAGAATTTTCTGTTTTCCTCTTTCTCTCTTCTCTCTCTCTTTTTTTTTTAATTTGTCTAAAAGAGCAAGATTTTATTAAGTTGTTCATCTTTTTTTTTTTTTTTAATACATTGGCCATTTTAGGTTGCTGACTCTTCACCTCCAAATCTAGGATTTACGAAAATATGGAAAACTATGTGTACTTTCTGTTTCCTGCACAGATGTTCCGGCTTACTGAGCTTTTAAATGGCAATGAGAGGCCGGCCACCACGGCTCACTTGGCTAATCCTCCGCTGCAGCACCAGCACCCCGGGTTCTAGTTCCGGTTGGGGCACTGGTTCTGTCCTGGTTGCTCCTCTTCCAGTCCAGCTGTCTGCTGTGGCCTGGGGAAAGCAGTGGAGGATGGCCCAAGTCCTTGGGCCCCTGCACCTGCATGGGAGACCAGGAGGAAGCACCTGGCTCCTGGCTTCGGATTGGCGTGGTGGCCATTTGGGGGGTGAACCAACGGAAGCAAGACCTTTCTCTCTGTCTCTGTCTCTCTCTCTCTCTCTGTCTAACCCTGCGTGTTAAAAAAAAAAAATGGCAAAATAAGATGAATTTTGAGAAAGTTTTCTCTTTGTGTTCCCTCTTGCTTCCTTACCATCTACTGTTCTTAACTGAGTGAAAACAGAGGGATGGATGTGTTCCAGAATTTCCAGGAAGCTATACTGTCCTGGTTGTCCCCCGTGGAATACAAGGCAAGATGTTGGCTTTTACCATGTGCACTGTTTTTGAATAAAGGGAGAGATCAGGGTTAGACTTTATATAGAAAATAAATATGAAAATTTAAACATAAATTATGTATGCATAAATATGCTTGACGCTAATTTTAAAATAGGATTATACTTTGACTTTGTTTCATTGTTTTGTAAAATACAGTTGACATAATGAATATTTAATAACAATTGATCATGGAGCTATAACTAATTAAAGTAAAAACTGTAATCAATCATTGAAATATTATCAGGAAATGCAAATTTCTTTTTCTTGGAACATATACTTAATTGCTTAATAAATGCCAATTAATGTGATCATTACATGTTACTCTCTAAATAGGATAGTCAAAAGAAAACCATAAAGGGAAATACTGGTTCCAAAGAATTTGTTTTCCTTTTCCACAGATACTGCTTTCATTAACAGAACAATCTATCAATGCTCTTATAAATACAAATATGCAGAATAGAATTTGTTTTACGTATGTTCATAATAATGAATTATTTAAAACCTAGAGCAAAATTAATTTAAGCTCTTAGCCAGATATACACAAAAATAATATGAAGTGTTCAGCATTCATATCCAAATTCTTTTATTTTTTTAACTATTTGAAGTGAGGTTTTAGATTTCAAATAAGCTTTAATTACTCCTTACCTACTATATTCATGACACTCAAGAGTTTCGGTGACAGGAAAGTAAAAGCTACTCTCTGTAAAGTACTTAAAATCTAATGTGGTAAAAAACAAAATGGAAAACGGTGGCAATGCATGTGGCCATTTAGAAATGCAGTTATCTAAATGATACACCCGGGGTTATGCAGTTTCCATTCCAACGTGATCAGAAGGAGCCCTTGATATGTGCTTTTGGCCGGCTCCTCCCTCAGAGAAGGGCAACTTCATTCTTCCAACTGCAGAAGCCAAAAACCGTGGAGTCCTTTCTGGCTGCTCTGCGTTATACTTCACACACGCTTCATTCATGCAGTCCTTTCATTTGCCACTTCAGATACATTCAGAAAATGACTATGTCTCACCTCCCTGGGGCATTCCTCATCTGAATCATAATAGCATCTCCCTACTTGCTCCCCCGCATTTGACTTTGACCCTTTCTTTCATTTTCAACTGAGTAAGTAGACCAGCCTGGTAATAAAGGTCATGTCACTCCTCTGCCTCAAGCCTCCCTTCCTTTCCACCACTTGCTGTTTGTACAAGAGGATACCTTACTGCAATCTCAGCCTTTGCAGTTGCTAATTCCACAGTCTTTGATGAGATGCTCCATGTGTGTCCTCCTACTTTCTCAGTCTTTATTCAGATTTCACCTGATCTCTGGGTCCTGAGCCCTGACCTACTCAATATGTTCCTCCTATGCAGGTTTCCTACCTTCTGCCCCTCCTCAGCAGGAACTACGAATATAATGATTCTACTTCTTCTTTGTTATTTGTCACTAGAATTATTTGGGGATTTGTGTCCCCAGAAGTTAGGGGAGTGATTACCAGAGAGAAGGTGTTCAATAAATATGAATTAAAGGAAGGAAGAAAGGGAGAAAGAGGAAAAGAAGAAAGAAGGGGAAAGAGGAAGGAGGAAAGGTGAAGGAGAGGAGAGAGGGATGAGGAAAAGTCCTTCCAGCTTTCTTTTGATATCAAAAAAGCCATTACCTGAAAGCTATTTTGTCAAAAGAAACTACATAATGTGAAAAATAATTATGCACTCAATTCATTTCATTTTATAAGGTAAATAATGGAATATTTTATTAAATAATCACAGAGCATTACATGCCTGTTAGAATTTATAAAAAGCTTAAAAGATAGTTATATTTATTTTGCAAGCATCTGTAAATATCAGTAGAGATTTCTCACACAATTCTATCCTTTTATTAAAATTTCACAGAATATAATAAAACAACAAGATCTTTAAAGTAAATATTAATAAGAACTAGAATAATTGTATATTATGTATAATATTTTGGATAGCCATATATTAACAAATATAAGGCCTATCTTCAGAATCCATTCCAAGATATATTGTCATTTTGAAATAGCAAACCAACTTAAAAGGTTGGACTTCTGTCAATTTTGTGTAGCTATTGCTTTAATGAAATTAGTCCATGGCATTGTCCTCCTGCTATGTGTAAAGTGTTATGGATTTCCCTGTATCTCTAAGATTCCCATGTTGAAATCCTAACACCTAGTCCTCACAATGTGAATTTACTTAGAAATGTGGAAATTGCCTGGGTGTTGCACTAATACAGTATGATTGGTGTTTTATTTACGATTTATTTATTTATTTTTAAGGCAGAGCAATGAGGGTTGTAGGGGTGTGGGGGAGAGACAGAATAGTGATCTTCCTTCCACTGGTTCACTTCCCAAGTGGCTGAGACAGCTGGGGCTGCGCCAGGCTGAAGCCAGGAGCCAGACGTTTCATTGAGGTCTCCTATCTGAGTGGCAGGGGCCCAAGGACTTGGGTCATCCTCTGCTGCTTTCACAGGTGCATTAGCAGGGAGCTGAACCAGAAGCAGAGCAGCCAGGACATGAACCCACGTTCTGATATGGAATGCTGACACCTTAACAAGCTGCACCAAAACATCAGCCCTTGGTGTCTTTATTAAAAGGAAATTTTTGCATGTGGAAAGAAAGGCATGTAAACCTACAGGTAGAACTCAGGGAGGGAATTATCTGTAGGACCAGGGACACTAGGAAGGAGGCATGGGACAGCTTCTCCCTCACATTCCTCAGAAGAAATCAGCCCTGCCATAGGTCACTATCAGACTGCCAGCCTCCAGAACAAGGAGAGAATTCATTTGTTTAAGCCACCCTGCCTGTGGTTCCCTGTACAGCATGTCCAACTAGCACAAAAGCTTTTATACTTTCCTTGCTTCCAGTCGGCTGGAGAAACAACACAATTAAGGCAGGGCTGCATTGTGAAGTCACTGCCTGCGGTTCCAGGCCCAGCTTCTCCATTTCTCATGCAGCTCCCTGCTAATGCTCCTGAGAAAGCAGTGGAAGATGGCCCAAGTGGATGGACCCTTGCTAACCATGTGGGAAACCTGAAGGAAGCTCCTGGCTCTTGGCTCCTGGCTTTGGCCTGGCCCAGCCCCTGCTGGTTGTGGTCACTGGGAGAGTGAACCAGCAGGTAGAAGATCTCTCTTTCTGTCTCTTCTTTCTCTGCAACTCTGACTTTCAAAAATAAATAAAAGGACTTTTTTTAAAAAATTAAAACAATTTTAGATGCTGTTTAGGCTTTGAGGCCAAAAGAAAAAATAAAGAGGGTAGAGGACCAAAATTAGCAACTAGTGGGAGAAAAAAACTCAAGTTTCTAGTGTAGAAATTTGTTAACTCCTAAAGGCTATTTCCAATTCAATGAAGTGTGATCCCCACAAGTTAATCCATTAGGCCAGAGAGCTTATTTATCTTTTCCTTGTTCCAAAAAGTGACTGGATAACTTAATTGATGAAATGACAATTTTTTCTATATAAGCATTTTCAAATGATTGGCTCATTTTTTTTTTTTTGATGAAAGCACTAGACTCGCTTCATTATCCCAAAGTATTTGCAAAGAAACCAGTTAAATAAATACATAAAATGGGGAAAAACAAAACTAAACAAAACCCTCTCTCCATATATAGTACAGTGGCCAGGTTAAGAAGACTCAGAAGTATTCTTCAGATATTTGGAAACAAACAGCTACTCTAATTCTTCTCTCACTTTGCCAATTTTTTTTTTTCTGTTTCCCATTCATGTTGTTATTGATCTATTTCAGTGTCTTTGCTTATCTAAATCCAGACCATACTTCAAAGCTGAGTTTAAGTCCTGAGGTCCACAACCTTGAATTCCAATAGATCTTCATTCACCTCTGTGCTCAGTGTCTTCATTTGCGTGCCATCTCTAGAAAGTTAAATAACCTGCATTTGTTTGTTCCTGGGAAACATTTGGTGATGTTTCCTGATGGTTGTGTCAAGAAAAAAGGAAACAGAACAGCAGACACATTTCTGGGATCTTAGGAGGGACTCATGTAAATTAATCCCTTAGCTATTGTGAATTGAGCTGCAATAAACATGAAGGTACAGAAAAATCTTTCACATGCTGATTTCATTTCTCCTGGGTAAATTCCCAGGGGTGGGATTGTGGAATAATATGGCAGATCTATTTTCAACAATTCATAAGAGCTAATATATGGAATCAACCCAGATGTCTATCAACTGATGACTGGATAAAGAAATTATGGTCTACATACACTATGGAATACTACTCAGCCATAAAAAAGAACGAAATCCTGTCTTTGCAACAAAATGGATGCAACTGGAAACCATTATACTTAATAAAGTAAGTCAGTCCCAAAAGACAAATACCATGTGTTTTTCCTGATCTGTGGTAACTAATAGAGTACATAAAATGTAATGTATTTGAGTGAAATGGACATTTTGAGATTCCATGATTGTTTGCATCCCTTGTCTCTACTGTTGAGAAACAGTATTTTTTTTTCCTTCTTGCTATGTGTTAAACTCTTTTGTAGGGTTAATCTTATGAGTATAAACTAAACTGAAAGTAGGTCGTTGTAAAAATTAAGAGAGGGAATAAGGAAGGAAGAAGGAATTGTGGGAGCATGTGCAGGAGGGAGGGTTAGGATGGGAAGCATCACTATGTTCCTAATTATGTATATATAAAATACATGAAATAGGTATACCTTAAATACAATTTTAATTCCATCCCCATTTTTTTGCACAATGCAATCAGTATCAAGTCAGAAAGAATGTAATGGAAAGAACATGGGCTGTAGAGCGAAGTCAGTTAGAATTTCAATGGTTTTTTACCACTCATTTGATGTGCTATATTTACTAGGTTACTTAACCAGACTGAGTCCCTGTATGAGGCACAAAAGTAGCCTCCCATAGGTGTCCATGTACTAATCTTGGAACCTGAAAACACATTGTTGTATTATGGCAGGAAAGGACACCAAGGCTGCTAATTAGCTGAATTTGAGATGGAATCACCATGCCTTATGCGGGCGGCATCCTCTCTAATCTTAAGGGGAAAGTAGGACTAAAAAGGATACAAGCCTAGGATAAGGCAAGCAACAGGAAAACAGTCTTGACCTGCATTATTTGACTTTGAGGATAGATGAAAGAGCCAGCAGCCAGGGGATATGACAATCTCTAGAAAAAAGAGATGGCCCTTAGCTGACACCCAGCCACAAAACTGGAACCTTGCTCCCATAATTCCAAGAATCTCCATTATGCCAATGACCCAAATGAATAAGGAAATGGATCCTCCCCTACAACTTCCAAAATGAATACAGCCTTGCCAACTGCTTGATTTTAGTATCGTGATTGAGACTTAGAGAGAAATAAAATAAGGTTTGTGTTGTTTTAAGCACAAAATGATGGTAAAGTTTTGTAGCAGCAATAGAAATTAATACAATTTCCTTTATAAGAATTATTACATAGGGCAATTACACTGATCTCATCATATTATTTTGAAAACTTAATTGAATTAGACTCCTAAAACCCTGACACACATTAGCAGCTCAATAATAAATGCTCTTCTGATTCTTTTCATATTTTCTTATTTTTTTTCATTCCACTCTGTTTTTCCATAAATGTGCAATGTCTGCTGGTGCTATCTGCTCACTATGTACTGCCTATATCTTTTCTGGTATCAATTTGTATTATAATTTAAGCTTCACAATTTTCTGGATGTGTCCCATGGGCAACTTGCCTAACTTGTCTGTCCATACTTCCTATCTGACAATAGGAATAATAACACTAATAACTCTTTTTATTTAATGCTGACTACAGAACACTTAGAACAGAACCTGGTGCATTAATATGCTCATTGAGATGAGTTACTTTGATTATTGTACAGGTTTAAATTTCATAAGTGTCCTAATGAAAGTAGACACTACATATCATACTTCCTTTAACATGATGACATACCATTAGTACCTAGACCCTTTTCTCATCCCATCTCTAACCCTAAAGGAAAAGCAGCATTCAGTGAGAAGAAGAAGATAGGAAATGCATTCAGGCATCTAAGTGCATGGACACCAACTCAGGACACATTACTTTCTGTTCCACATCACACAGAATAATAAGAGACTCAAACAAATATACTTCTACTATGTTAAAGCTATCCAAGGAAACAAATATTATATTTTTGGATGTAAGTATAAAATGGGAATGACGACTAAACTGTTTCTAGTTATCTTCTAAAATTCTGCAAATCTAAATTCATTTTCTTTTTAGCATAAGACAATAATCTTTTAAGTACTATTTGAACTTAGAATTAAGTACTTGTTTCCATTGTATTGCACACACAAAAGGCTGACTCCACGCCTGGAGATGGGATGCGACAGGCTAGCCTGCCTCACTGAGCCAGTTACTAGCATAATGCTGATGTAGGTAGAACGAGGTGCACTAGTCAGGGCTGTATTTTACTCCTCTTGTGCTCCGAAGAATGTGTTAGAAATAAAAGAAACCCTAATATTTGTTTAATGCATTACAAGAATTTAAAGGATTCTGAATATTTTCATCATAGGGAAATGTTAAATATTTGAGTAAATACATATGTTTGCCCGGATTTCACATTAGACTACATACATAGATCAAAACTTCGCACGATTGCCCATTTATATAAACAACTTTGGTGTCAGCAAAAGTGAAAATTTAAATATTGTTTAGCAGAGAACCAAAAATCAAGATCTGAGCAGAGAAGGAAAAACAGCATCCATATCACCAGCATCCCTGTAAAGAAGACATGGTTTCTAACCATCCTCTCGGATGCTTCTCATTGCAGCCAACATGTGACCAACTAGCACTACTCAATTTGTTAAATGCCTCATTTCAGTACATTCCATTCTTTCATGTATTCCAGCCAGTGTATGGTAGATAATTGATCTTATTAAAATGATGCTTTTAAAAACCAAGTATCAGCTGTTGGTATTACTTGCATTAATAATTTGGATTTCATGAACATAACCACAATGAATGATTTGCTCTGAGAAACATGTTCAAAACAAATAGCATCTGCTGCTAAATATCTTGTGTTGTTCCAAAGCTCTATGACATATGGATTGGGGTTAGGAGGAACGGCTCTGGGAACAGATCTTTACAATGCGGATCCCAATCCTGGATCTAGGTAATTCTGGCCAAGCTATGTATAAAATACCACATATAGTTTAGGAGAATATTTGGTTTGTAAAGCTCTTAGCAGCTTATCTTCCATGCAATGATGTTCAATAAATATTAGCTATCTGTGTGTTGTTTATTAAGACACTGTTTTCCTGTGACTGTGCTCAAACCATGTTTACTTGAATTTTCTATATTCTCTTCATCATCTTTATGTAAATTAATACAGTAACCAAGCAAAAGAAAAGCTGTGTATTCCTTCTATTTTTTTTTTTTATTGTCTGTGCAGAATTGTTTTTCAGTTGCTACTAGAGGGTGACAAAAGTCCTAAGTTAATTATGCAAGTATGGGGCTGGCATTCTTGCCCAGAGGGTAAAGCTGCCACTTGTGATATGGGCAGCCCACATCTGAGCACCTGTTGGAGTCCTGGTTTCTCTACTTCCCACCGAGCTTCCTGTTAATGTTTCTGGGAAATCAGAGGATGATGACCCAAATGGAGTTCCTGGCCTATGGCTTCAGCTTGTCCTACCCCGGTATTGTAGATGCTTAGACTGAACCAGTGTATGGAGAATCTCTTTCTATCTCTCTCCCACTGCCTCTCTAATACTCTTTCAAATAATGAATAAGTAAGTGTGTGAAAATTCTGCTATTCAGGAAAAGGAATTCAACAGTAAATTCTGTGTATAGAATATCTGAATTAGAAAGGTTGTTTTTTCCCCCACATTCATTATTAGTGAATCTAAACTTCACAAGAGCAAGAGATCATAATCAGATGACTCTCAGAAGAAAATGGGCAATGGCCCCACTTCCTGGGCAGCACGGGGCTCTGGCAGTATTAGGCCTCGGACACAAAATGGATAAGAAACTTACTCAGGCAACTGAGCGAACATTCGTTCCTCTCTGAGATTTTAAGTATTATCTCTCAATGTCTGTAATAACCACATGGCTTTTTATGTTTCTGCCAATTATCCACCTGCCTTTCAAATGTCCTAACAAATACTTTTGTTGCATCCAAATCCCATGAAGCACCCCATTACTGAAAATGTTTGTAGGGAATAAAAGGAATGTGCCAGTGTGTGAAGCAATAAAGGCCTTCTTTGTTGTTGATAATTTCCACATTGCCATTTCCATCAGTTAGTTTCAATCAACGGGTTGGAGGATGGCAAAACAAACCCACAAGGTCTTTAAAAATCTATGTTGCCAAGTGAATTAATGCTTTCATTTTATAATGGGAATTAGTGACTGGCTGCAATGAATCAGAAAAAATGGTATTGTCCTTTCAACCTAACGTCTTTCATCTGTTTAACACTGTAGGTTGAATATCATAAAATGAAATCAATAAATAATACATCAATTGTATCTTATCAGCATACATATAAATGCACAACTATTTTGCCTGGCTTTTTCTGTAGGTAAATCAAAATATATTTATCAGTATCTAGAACTGAGAAGGAGAGCACAGGTGATTTTCTCAATTTGCTGATAGAAATGAACATATATTTTGCTTCTAAGAGATACAATAAATTTATACAAAAGTATAAATTTTTGAGGAAAGAAGATACCAAAGCTAGGGCACGTTGAATCTTTTTTTTTTTTTTTTTTTTTTTGACAGGCAGAGTAGACAGTGAGAGAGACAGAGAGAAAGGTCTTCCTTTTGCCATTGGTTCACCCTTCAATGGCCGCCACGGCTGGCGCGCTGCGGCCAGCGCACCGCGCTGATCCGATGGCAGGAGCCAGGTACTTATCCTGGTCTCCCATGGGGTGCAGGGCCCAAGTACTTGGGCCATCCTCTACTGCACTCCCTGGCCACAGCAGAGAGCTGGCCTGGAAGAGGGGCAACCGGGACAGAATCCGGCGCCCTGACCGGGACTAGAACCCAGTGTGCTGGCACCGCAAGGCGGAGGATTAGCCTAGTGAGCCGCGGCGCCGGCTGATTCATTTTTTTATCACTGCTTGTGTCTATAGGTTTGGAGGGGTAGGATTTTAACTCCTTAGCCTGATTTGAAAAAAGAAGGAGAAAATATGGGCATTTGGAATAGTGGATAAGACACTACTTAGGATACCCGCACCCAATGTCAGAATGCCTGGGTTCAAGTCCTGCTCTGCTTCCTGTCTAGTCCCCTGCTAATGCAAATCCTGAGGAAAGCAGGTACATGGCTCATACCGGGGGCTTTGTCACATGGGAAAACTAACTGGCGTTCCAGTCTCCTGGCTTGGCATGTCCCAGTAACAGCTTTGTGGGCACATGGGGAGTGGACCAGCAGAGAAAAGATAACTCTAAAAAATGAATATATATATATATAAAGTAAATTTTTAAAAGAGCTATTTTAATAAATATTCCAGTAAATACTAAAGTATTCTATAAAAGTAAACTCAAGAAACATGTGTGTATGTGTGTATATGTAGCATATTACCTTAGTACTCAAATTGCCTGGAACAGATATAAACAGAAACCTGGAAAGTGCTATGTAATTTTTTGAAGTCATTTTTTTCTGAGTGGCAAAAGAGCTGAGAATAATGTATCATGCTGTGAGAACACAAGTTGCTAAGCTAACCTCTCAAATCCTTCTGGCATACAAACCTGATGAATTAACTTGGAAAAATCACTCAGATACCAGAGATGTGGAAGGACAGATTGGACTGATACTAGTGTTTTCATAGAACACTTTACAAGCCTCATCTCAAGATGTATCACTTGACACATCAGGAATCAGTGAAAACAATATGGGAGACCACAGCTATCACTCAGCCTTATGTTGTCATAGAAGCTCTTCACACCACACCCCAGAAACTTCTAGAGAAATAGATTTAAACTGTGGTTGTCAAAAACAGATATTGATAAAAATATCTTTTTGAATACCAAATAATAGCAATAATCTATAACTCTCCCTTAGTGATATTGCATTCCATATTATATTTTTATATACTGCTTATTCCACAAATATAGCAAAAAAATCTAAAATTGTTCCATGGAGTGGGAAAATTAATACAATGAACATGTCCATATTATCCCAAATAATTTACAGATTCAATGCAATCCCAATCAAAATACCAAGGATGTTCTCAGGTCTAGAAAAAATGACCTTAAAATTCATAAGGAAACATAAGAGATCCTGAATAGTTAAAGCTGTCTTAAACAATAAAAATAAAGCTAGAGGCAACACAATACCAGATTTTAGGACCTATTACAGGGCAGTTCTAATCAAAACAACCTGATACTGGCATAAAAATAGATATGTGGGCCAATGGAAAAGATTAGAAACACCAGAAATTAATTCATGCATATACAGCCAATTAATCTTTGACAAATAAGCTAAAATCACTCACTGGAGAAAGGATAGCATTTTCAACAAATAGCTTTGGAAAACTGGATCTTCCAATGCAGAAGTATGAAGCGACAGCCCATCTTAAACTCTACAAAAATCAACTGACAGTGTATCAAAAGTCTAAGATCTGAAACCAACAAATTACCAGAAGAAAACATAGGAGAAACACTGCAAGACATTGGTATATGCAAGGACTTCTTGGATAAAACCCCAGACACACAGGCAAAAAAAAAAAAAATTACAGACAAATGGGACTATATCAAGCCAAGAAGCTTCTTCACAGCAAAGAAAATAGCCAACAAAGTAAAGAGGCGACTGACAGAGTGGGAGAAAATGCTTGCAAAGTATACATTTGATAAAGAATTAATATCCAGAATATATAAGGAGCTCAAGAAACTCAACAATAACAAAATAAACAATCCAGCTAAGAAATGAACTAAAGGTATGAACAGGATTTTTTTGAAGAATAAAATTATTTTCAGAGTAGAAAAATGGCAATATGTTGAATTATCATTATTGAATGTTTGTTAATTTTCATTTAGCTTTGGGCATTGGGTCATCATTTCAGAATGAATAAAACATGGCCCTTGCAATCAAATGGCTGGTGGTTGAGTTGGGTTTTAAAAATGGAAAAAAAAATTAACAATAATTATTAAATAATTTTTCAGTATCTTAGGAGCTCAGATACTGAAATATAAATAATAAAAAAAAGGAACTGGTATGATAAATTGGGTTGTTTCATTTCCAAGTGAAATTTAAAGCCTGAATTCCTACTCAGATTTACAGTAAGGATTGACTCCCACCTCTGTTTCAAATCTCATAATTTAGTTTTAATTATGTTTCAACTACTCTTTCCTTGGTCTTATAAAAAATACCTTCATACAAAAGCAATCAATCCTGTTATAACCATAGGCTGATGATAGGAGAAAACATGAGGATACTCTTCTGTCACAGAACAGCAAAGAGGCTAACCTAGAATAAGGTATGACAGCCTTGAGTGAAAATACCAGCATCATACAGGCTCCTTATAATTGTATTCTTATTTTATTTTATATTTTTATTCAGGACAACTTTATACTGATTATACTTAAGGTTACAATTTGATAATTTTATGCACTTACTCAATGTGAAATAATCACCACAATCAAGTTCATTAGCATATCCATCACTTGAGCTCTTTACTGCTTTCCTCTGAGTATGTGTGCAGAATGGGTTGAGAACATTTAAGATCTCCTCTCTAAGAAAACTCCAGTGTACAATAAAATAGTTGTCATTAAAGTTACTTTGCCATATCTTAGAAAGAAAGAAATTATTCATTTTGAATAGATGGTATTTTGTACCCCTTTACCAATATCTCCATATTTTCCCTGGTCTGCAATATTTAGTAACTACCATTCCAGTATTTGTGTTGATGAGTTTAACTATTTTATATGCAAATTAAGATTTGTACTTGTGCCTGTGGACCCCATAAAATATTTAAAAGTAGGTTAAAGAAAACCCAAAAATATTTAATTCAACTATTTTAGATCCCAAAATAAGTGAGATCTTGCACTTTGTCTTTTTACTTACCATAACGCAGCCAAGTTCACCCATATTAGTGTAAATGCAAGGATTTGCTTCCTTTGTATGACGGCATGCAACTCCACTGTCTCACAGTGTAATGGACTTATGCATTTAAAAGACATTGAGGAAGCTGCCATACCGTGGCTGCTGTGAACAGTGTTGCAGAGAATAAGGAACTGTAGGTATTTCTTAGATCCTGATTTAATTGCCGTGGGATACAGACTCAGGAGTGGGACTTCTGGATTATAAAATAGCTTTATCTTAGTCCACATAGATACAAAATCAACATTTGGCGAAGAAACAGCAGACCGAAGATACTCATTCTCTCTCTCTCTCTGCCCCCCCCTTTCTCTCTTTCTCTCTTTCTCTCTTCCCCTCCCTTTCTCTACTCTCCTCCTCTCTCTAGTTCTCCTTCTCTTTCTCTAAATTGCTCTACTTTTCAAATAAATAAATAAATATATATTCATATGTAATAGCAATTTTGTCAAAACAAGTCAAATCCATCCTTATGTGCAAATCTAGCACAAATTTAAAAGGTTGTTTGCCTTGAGCAGTTTATTAATCACATATTAATATGTCCATATATCTTTAAGAATTTTCACAGTCAATATTACAAGTTTGGGAAATGAGAAGCCGTGTTTCCAAATACACCAGTAATTTAAAGTTTTACAGCTTATCATGCATCTAGGATAGTGATTTAAATGTATTAATTTGTAGTATAAATATTTACTTATATTCTAATCAGAACAAAATAATATTTTATAATTCATATACATATTAGTTGTATTACTTACTATTACTGTCAGTTTATCATTAATCAGATTGATACATTTCAAGAATTCAGAAAAACTAAATAATTATGCTTGTAATGACACAGAATATGTTTATGTCTCATATTCTTTTAATGTGCTAAAACTGCTAAGAAGAGTAGCATGCTTTGTTAGATTAATTTAAGATCTGTGGAATATGATCAGATATAATCTACTAAAAGTTCTTATACTTGAAGATAATTATACAACTAACACATTTGTATTTGGACACAGTCTGCTGTATAACATCAATAACAGCTAATAATGGTAGTTTGTTGTTCCAAGACCTGTTCTACATTATTCG
Organism: Oryctolagus cuniculus; assembly: GCF_964237555.1. NCBI lineage: Eukaryota > Metazoa > Chordata > Mammalia > Lagomorpha > Leporidae > Oryctolagus > Oryctolagus cuniculus. The sequence goes on along the minus strand of NC_091433.1, from coordinate 76,048,860 downwards.
TGTATTTTGACTCCTTTATTCTTCATTATAACCCAAGAAGCAGATGCCACTCTTGTCCCTAATTTTAAATTTGGGAAAACCAGATCCAGAGAGACTGGATTATGTTCATGACTTTGCACAGCTGGTCAGAGGCAGAGGCAAACTTCCTTTCAATCCCAGACAATCCAGTTACACAGTCCATGGTGTAAATCCACTGCGTTATAGTGCTGGAGAGGCACTGCCTAGGTTGGGCACGAGAACAGCAGTCACTGAAGACGATGTACACAGTCTGTGTGTGGATCAAGTTGGATATCCTTGCCAATCCTCAGGACTCCTACGTGTGCTTGGGCATGGGCTGAGAAACACCCATACACATGCTCAGGTGTGTGTTCACTGCCAAGGATTTCAGTTCCCCTGGCTTTACATAAGTCATGCTTTTTCTGCATTTCAGGCTCAGAATCATGAAGGGCTGAGTCACCCACTTATAGAGCTCATTTCTTTGTCACTACTGAAAATATTTGAAAATGTGCAATTGAGGGAGTCCACAGCGGAGCAACCTGACAGCAGTCTCTTTGATGACCTCTTCTGCCTGTCTCTGCTCTGGCATTTTATAATTGGGCTTCAGCATGGAAGACCTAATTTACCTAATAAGAGTTGCTTATCAGGTGTGAAAGTAAAAACCTTTTTACTTTTCACTCAATTTCATTTTTATCCAGGGAATGAAAAAAATACAAGTTTGAAAGGTATTATATATTAATTGCTACTGATTTCAACTGACTACTATGCAGTTAATTGAAAAAGCATAATTATAGACTAGTACTAACAATTAAATTTCCTCAAGAAGGACTTACTTTGCAACTTTTTATTATAAACTTCACTTCAGGAAGCCCAGCTGAGAGAAGGGCAAACATTAGAAAGACTATGATTAAGAAAATAAAAAAGAAAACCCATAAATTATACATGAGTCATTCATATTCTTAATGCTCACACCCTATAATTTCATTTCCTAACTATATTACTTCTAATAAATATTTGGATGTAACAGTAGGAATAATAATATGAATAATTCCAAAAAAGTCACAAGCAATAAAAAGGACACTCAAATAAATGCATTAATTCTCTATTAATTATAACTATATACTGGTGGCTTTCCCCTCACTTATATCCTATGCCTAGAAAATGTGTTCCTAGTATAAAAGTACTGTATTAATATAAAAAATGATTAATTATACTCATGTCTTTTCAAACCTGTCCTCTTAATCTCACAAAACAGCATTTATGAAATCTACATTGCAGAAAATAATTTTCCAAGGGAAAATTGTGGAATAAATACCACAAATCTAGCCTACAGATAAGAGACAATGAAGGAACTAAACAAGCTCCAGCAGTTCTCTTGTTTCTGTATCCTGTGATCTGGTATTGTAATAACAATACAATTTATTTAGCAGTTAATTATAACCTCATTTTTAAAGCTATTTTGTTTTATTATTCATATAATGTCCTATTATCTAAAAGTCTATACTGATAGGTCAGCTCTAAATATTTATTCATTGGCTAGATGTGTTTTTTTAAAGATTTATTTATTTATTTGAAAGTCAGAGACAGAAAGAGAGAGAGAAAGAGAGAGAGAGAGAGAGAGAGAGAGAGAGAGAGAGAAATTTTCCATCTGCTAGTTCACTCCACAAATGACAAATGACTGCAATGGCCAGGGCTGGGCCGGGCTGAAGCCAGGAGCCAGAAGCTTCTTCTGATCTCCCATGTGGGTGCATGTACCCAAGTACATGGGCCACTCTCTGCTGCTTTCCCAGACACATTAGAAGGGAGCTGGATTGTAAGCAGAGCAGCTGGGACCCGAACTGGCTCCCATATGAGATGCCGGCATGGGATGTAGAGCCTTACACTTACACTTCTATGCCACAGTACTGGATCCTAGATGTGTTACTTAAGAACATTCTTGTGGGGCTGGCTGTGGCACCACCTGCAATGCCGGCATAGCATGTGGGCATTGGTTTGGGTCCCAGGTGCTTCACTTCTTATCCAGCTCTCTGCTATGGCCTGGGAGAACACTGAAGGATGACCCAAGTCCTTGGGCCCCTGCACCCACATGGGAGACCCAGAGGAAGCTCCCGGCTCCTGGCTTCGAATTGGCACAGCTCCAGCCATTGAGGCCATCTGGAGAGTGAACCAGAGGATGGAAGACCTCTCTCCCTGTCTCAGCCTCTGCCTCTCTGTAACTCTGCCTTTCAAATAAATAAATAAATCTTTTTTAAAAAAGAATATTCTTGCAAAAAGATTCTTTGGGCATTTGAATTACAAGAATCAAAAGTGATCCCTGTTAAATATAAGAGTGGGAATAAGAGAGGGAGGAGATGTACAATTTGGGACATGCTCAATCGGACTTGCCCCAAATGGTAGAGTCAGAAACGTGCCAGGGGATTTCAATTCAATCCCATCAAGATGGTATGTACCAATGCCCTCTCACTATTCAAAGTGATCGATTTCAGTTCACAATTGATCACACTGATAGGTCTAAGAGTCAAAGGGATCACATAAACAAGACTAGTGCCTGCTAATACTAACTGATATAATTAAAAAGGAGAGAATGATCCAACATGGGAAGCAGGATACACAGCAGACTCATAGAATGGCAGATGTCCCAAACAGCACTCTGGCCTCAGAATCAGCCCTTAAGGCATGCAGATCCGGCTGAAAAGCCCATGAGAGTATTTCAGGCATGGAAAGCCAAGACACTCTGGCAAATAAATAAATAAATAAATAGCCCTAAATGAAAGATCTCTGTGAGTGAGATCCCAGTGGAAAGAACGGGCCATCCAAGAAAGAGGTACCTTTCTCTGAAGGGAGGAAAGAACTTCCACTTTGACCATGGCCTTGTCTAAATAAGATCAGAGTCAGCAAACTCAAAAGGCTTCCATAGCCTTGGCAACTCATGATAAGAGCCTAGTGTGATTACTGACGCCATAAACAAGAGTGTCAATTTGTTCAGTTAACAACAGGAGTCACTGGGCACTTACTCCTCTTGTAGGATCTCTGTCCTTAATGTGTTGTACAATGGAAATTAATGCTATAACTAGTACTCAAACAGTACTTTACACTCTGTGGGTGCAAACTGTTGAAATCTTTACTTAATATATACTAAATTGATTTTCTGTATATAAAGATAATTGAAAATGAATCTTGATGTGAATGGAATGGGAGAGGGAGTGGGAGATGGGAGGGTTGCAGGTGGGAGGGAAGTTATGGGAGGGTGTGGGGAGCAACCGAGACTAGACTAAATTACTGGAACTAAGACTAATTCTATGCATCTGCTCTCCCACAATACGGCGCTGAGAGACAGCAAACAACTCCTACGCAGCTGCCTCGCCAATTCGACTGATAAACTGCAGGAGCTGATCCTGCTCCTGATTGGAGGAGAGCAGCATGCTCGGCGTGTGGGTAGCAGAGCACGGATTGGTGGAAGAGGACTATAAAGGAAGAGAGAGACAACATGCACCAGGAACATCTGAGGAACCCCTGGAGAGCCGGCCGGTGGTGTGCCACTTCTCCGCGGAAGAGGGGAAAGCAGCGGGGGTGCCGCCCCTCCGCGGAGGCGGTGGGGTGGGGGGCCGGCAGCAAACCCGGGAAGGGCTGGGCAAAGAGAACAGCACAGGGTCCAGTGTTGTTCCTCCTCGTATGGGGGAGCGACAGGAGGGAAAAAGCCACTGTAATCCATAAGCTGTACTTTGGAAATTTATAGTTGTTAAATAAAAGTTAAAAAAAAGAATCAATCTGGTTTTGGCTTTTTTCTTTCATCCTACTTATGAATAAGTACACAACAATCATCAGGGCAGCACTACTATTTCACTACAGCATTCAAGAATGATTGAAAATGAATAAGTGTGGTTCCTACATGTACAGTCAACTCTGGTAGGGGCTTCCATTAAGATAAACACAAAAACTGAAGGCATTGGTTTTCATCAGGACAATTCTAGTCCCAGACAGTTCCAAATTTTTCCATCACTTCAGGTCTTCTCTTCCTTCCAGGCTACCCTTAACCTTATCTTTACCTGGTGTTGCAACCTCACCTACTGCTACTAAGAGCTATTCACTTTCATTGATAACTTGTATGAAATAATGGTCTACATTAGGTATCAGCAATTTTTTACTATAAAGAGCCAGATAATAGTGGATGTTTCAGATATGAAATACAAAAAATAATTTATAGTATAAACCAGACAGTAACATCACATTTATGACTGTTTAACTATGTTTATTTGTTCTCTTAAGTTCTACCGTTGGATACATAAATTCCTCCATTCATATCAAGCCATTATTCAATCCTTCAGTAAATAAGCATTGAGTCCCCACTTAAAATGTGGCAACAACTGGCCAGGCATTGAGGAGAATATAACAAGAAAAAGTAGGCAGCGAAGTCACTAGCAAGTAGAAGCTGAGGTCATCAGTATCTCCCCTCACATCACGTGCACGGAAGTCCCACCTGCACTGCCCCAACCCTGCAGCAGAAATCACAGCTCCCATGATTTCACCACTTATAACCAGTGCCAGCTAAAGATATCCAACATGGCTGACAGTTGTGTGGTCTGATGACCTTAACTCATTATAAGGTCAATATAATAAAATTATCATGGCCACCATTCCCACTCCCACCATTCACCCAATGCCATGACATTTCCAAGATTAAAAAAAAAAGTCAAAGAAATAATTATTACTGATGCTCTGTTTCAAGCTGTAGTTCCTTTGACTATTCAGTTAAATTTCTCCCGAGACAGCACTCTCTATGCACCCCCAGATCACATAAAGAGATGGCCCTAAACTTCATGGACTGTAGCTCCTTCTCATGTCAGCAGTCCTGCATAAGTGTGTACTTTTGCTTTGCATGGAAATAAACCTTAGTTTTCTAGTTGGGTGTTTGGGGGTGGGGAGAGACAGTGGGTCAGAGACAGGGAAAAGGACAGCAAAGCAATGATATCTGAGACAAAGGAAAACAAGGTGCATTCTCTGAGAGCTAGTTCACTGTCTTTGGGAAATTTCTGGGCTGCTACCCAAAGTGGGGGGGACTCAGAGTTCATTATTTTTGCTGAGTCAGAAGACACATTTCCGGGATCAGGAACTGGAAGTGATTGAGACAGAGTAACAAAGAGGTAGGAGTTAAAAGCAGAGAGGGCTCCAGATATCTGAAAAGTGGTTCCTGAAATCTGTGCCTGTACTGATGTGTGTACAGGTTTGAGGAAGCTACTGAGATGAAGGAGGAGAAAGAAGTGGACAGAATAATCTCTGGGGCTCCAATAGACTATGTTCCCACTATACAGAATAAAGGTCTCCTGTGTGAAAGTTGTACTTATACTAAAAGCTTTTATGGCTCTACACTCAGATTAATCATAACAATTTAAGTATCTCATAGAAAAAAAAAAAAACTCTAGGAAACTATTACACACCAATGTAAATCAAGATCTTTGGCCTTAAATCGAAAATTACCAAATATGCAAAGTGTGAAAGAGTTTCAACTAATGTGTAATCATATCAGTAGAGCAGAAAAAGCATATTATAGACTCTAACTCCCATTCCTAATACTAGGAAAGAATAAAAGGAATTTCTCCCACTTGATACATGATTTATTTTATTTATTTATTTATTTTGACAGGCAGAGTGGACAGTGAGAGAGAGAGACAGAGAGGAAGGTCTTCCTTTGCAGTTGGTTCACCCTCCAATGGCTGCAGCGGCCGGCGCACTGCGGCCAGCACACGGCGCTGATCTGATGGCAGGAGCCAGGTGCTTTTCCTGGTCTCCCATGGGGTGCAGGGCCCAAGGACTTGGGCCATCCTCCACTGCACTCCCTGGCCACAGCAGAGAGCTGGCCTAGAAGAGGGGCAACCAGGACAGAATCCGGTGCCCTGACCGGGACTAGAACCTGGGGTGCCGGTGCCGCTAGGTGGAGGATTAGCCTAGTGAGCCGCGGCGCCGGCGATACATGATTTCTATAGCAAACCTATAACTAAAACCATAAGCATGAGACTAAAAAAATATGAAGCTTTCCCATTAAGTTCAGGAACAAAGCAAGGATATTCCTTTCATCACCTCCTTTTAATAGGACCCTGGAAGTTCTATCTAATGCAAGAATCCAAAAATAAGTGAAATAAAAAGTATACAAATTAGGAAGGAAGGCCTATCTTTATTCAAAAGATGATATGAATATCTATGTTGAATTAAAATAACTGACCAAAATGAAGTAAATTCCTGTAACTAGTAAGCAATTATAACAAAGTGGTATTAGATTAACATAAAAAGCCAATAGATTTCTTATAAATCAATGATAAACAAGTGGAATGTGAAATTTTAAAATTCATTTGTATTATCACCTTCTGAAAAGAAATATTTTGGTACAAATCTAACAAAATATGTATGAGATTTATATGAATGAATTACAAAAGTTCCATGGAAAAAAATCAAAATACTAAATATGTAGAAAGATATTCCATATTTATCAATAGGAAGGCTCAACTGTATTAAGGAGTCAGTTCTTTCAAAACTGATTTAAAGTTTATGTGGAGAAATAAATGACCCAGAATTGCTAAAACCATGTTGAAAAGAAGAACAAATTTGGAGGATTGACACCACTGCCTTCAAAGTTTACTATAAAGCTGCAACCATCAAGAATGAATTGATGAAGGAATAGCCAAATATATCAAAGTATCAAAGTAGAGAGCCCACAAACAGACCCACATAAATAAATTCAATTGGTCTTTAATGAAGGAGTAAATGCAATATGAAGCAAAGATAGTCTTTTTAACTAAAGGTGATAGAATAACTGGACATCTACAAGCTAAACAATGAATCTAGAAAGAATAAATCTCTCATAAAAATAATGCAAAATGGACTGCAGACTTAAATGCAAAGCACGAAACTACAAAAATCATTTAGGATAACACGAGAGAACATCTAATGACCTTGGATTTCTTGATTTTTGAATCAACATCAAAGGCATGATGCATGAAAGAAAGAATTGTTAAGGAAGCCTCTAATAAAACAAAACAATTCCACACTGTGAAAGACACAGTTAAGGCAATAAAAAAGCAAACCACAAACTGTGAAACTGGAAAAAAATAATCAGACAACGAAGTTATCCAAAACATACAAAGAACACGTACAAATGAGCAAATCTACTTTAAAAAAATGAACCAAGGTCTATAATAGACAACTTATAAAAAAGAAGTTATAAAGATGTCAGATAAGCTTATGATAACATGGTCCACAGCATGTATCAGGGAAATTAAACAAAATTAAAATAAAAATTTAATGAAAATGTTATGGCACCAAGCATCTATTGGAATAACCAAAATCCAGGACCCTGACAATATCAAAAGCTAAGAATATGGAACAACAGGACTCTCATTCATTTCTGGAAGTAATGTAAAATGGTATAGCCACTCTGAAAAACAATTTGGCAGTTTCTTACAGAACTAAACATATGCTCATCATACGATACAGGAGTTTCGTTCATTGACATTTACCTGAAAGTCTTGAGTTGAAAAAGTATGTTCACTCAAATACCTGCATACAGATGTTTATTCATTTTACTCATGACTGTCAAAACTTGGAAGCAACCAAAATGTCCTTGGTATGTGGACAAACTGGCACATTCAGAAAATGGAATATCACACAGTGTTAAAAAGAAACTGTCAGGTTATAAAAAGATGTGGTGAAACGTTCAATTGATATTACTAGGTGAGAACAACTACATAACTACAAGATTCCAACTATACAACATTCAAGAAAAGGCTAAACTTTGGAGACGGTAAAAAAGATTGGTGGTTTCTAGGGATCACAATGCTGGAGGTGGGGGAATATTTCAACAGAGCACAGAGGATGTTAAAGGCACCAGAATACCCTGCATGATGCTATAATTATGTTTTTATGCCACCATAAATGTAAGAAAGTCAGTAGAATGTAAAGCGTTGAGTTAACTCTAAAGTAAACTATGGACCGTGATGATAACCATGTGTCAATCTGGGTTTGTTAGCTGAAACAAATCCACCATTCTGCTGGGATATGTTGATAATGGGGAAAACACGCATGTGTTGGGGGTGGGGGTTATATGAGATTTGTGTAACTGGTGATGATTTTTGCTATGCATTTAAAACTACACTAAAAACAAAGTCTATACATTAATAGAAGAGGACATTATAAAATATTACAAATACATTACAGTGGAATATACATCAAAATTGCTGGAAAATACAATTAAATGTAAATTTGTTCTCCAGAAATGGAAATCCTTGCATGGTGTTATTATAATATACATTTTCTGGAATAAAGACATCGAAATGTTCTGCACCAAAATAAACTTATCTTTGAATTCCATTTACCACATACATTTTTTAAGTACCTTTGTATGTTGGAAAGTACAGAAAGGCATGAGCAGAATGATATGAGATTTATAATATGCCAAAAGGACCCAACTAAAGAACAATGATAAAAATGTAAAATCTGTGATTAAATATATATGGACAGAATTAACATCAGACTGGATAGTCAGAAGAAAGAATAGTAAACTTGGAAACTACCAATTTAATGATCCAAACGATACTCAGAGAAAGAACTCTGGCACAATATCAGGAGGCCAAATACTGGTAATTAGAATCCTGAATGAGGGAAATGAGCTAGATAATAAACATGATGAAATAATAGCAAAAACAAAACAAAAAAAAAGAAAAACTACTGTAAACTCTCAAATTCAAGAAACCGAAGAAACCATAAACCAAAGAAATGTGAAGAAAATAGCACCGAGATATACTGTAATATCTGAAAAATAGTAACCAAGAGTCCTAAAAAATCAACCTGAGGGAAAGCAAAACATACGAACTACATACACCGGAATGAAATTAACAATTTCTACAGACACCCAATTAGAAACTATGCAAACTGGAATAAAATGGGGTGGAATACTGAATGTTTGAAAGAGGAACACTGTAAGCCTAAAATTTTGTATTCAACCAAAGTAATTTACAAAAGTAAAAAATAAAGACCTTTTGAGATATAAATTTAATGCAAATCACCTTGCTTTCAATTACAGCTTAACTTACCCTTGGACTTAACGTAGCTTAAGGTGATGTGAGGTTATATATAAGTAAATACTTTGGCCTAGATGGCAGTGCTCAGACTTCAAAGACAAAGAAATACAGGGAAAACCTGAAATTATTATGTGACTGAAAATGCCTCACTTGCACTTGTAGAAGTAATAAAAAAGAAATACAAATATCCGTGAGGTGGAGAAAGATCTAGAAATTGGTAATGAGCACATATTACTCAGCTCCAAAATAATAAATACAATGTTTATAACTTCCACAATCTAGGAGCTACTTCTTTCATTCCACTTCTTACTGATTAAAGTTCCAGAAATCTTTGAATGCTTCCTTAAGTTTCTCTTTTTGAATTACAGAAAAGCCTAATCAGTCCCGATAATAAAAACAGGCTCTACTTAGCACTGAAAATAGCCTTTGAATTGATGAAGACAGCAACAAATATCCAGAGCAAATCAGATTGATCAGTAAACGAGCATATTGTTAGCTAATATTTACGAAATATATTAATCTCCCAATAAATTAATATTTCTAATATTATTCATGAAAATCATAACCTTAGTATTCATGATAGAAGAGAAAAACTGAAGAACAGAGAAAACAATACATCTGCATAGTGGTAACTAAATGTTAAATTCAACCTTCTACTCTCAGCGGTCTGATTTCAGGACCCTCGTGCACAGACCACTATGCAGTAATGCTTGGTGTGTTGTGAAACAGATAAGAAAGGCATGGTGCCAGGGCTGTGGCATAGTGGGTAAAGCTGCCACCTGCAGTGCTGGCATCCCATTTGGGTGCCAGTTCAAATCCTAGCTGCTCCACTTCCAATCCAGCTCTCTGCTATGGCCTGGGAAAGTCCTTGGGCCCCTGCACCCACCTGGGAGACCCGGAAAAAGCTTCTCGCTTCTGGCTTTGGATTGGGGCAGCTCAAGCTGTTGTGGCCAAATGGGGAGTTAATCAGTGGATGGAAGACCTCTCTCTCTCTCTGCCTCTGTTTCTCTCTCTGTGTAACTCTGACTTTTAAATAAATAAATCTTAAAAAAAAAGATAAGAAAGGCAACCAAATTTTTTGACTAACAAATACTGTTAAAAATAAGAAATTAATAGGAATATACACTTTAGACTCTAAGATTGTTGTTTAATTGAGTATGGAGAACCACAGAAGTCTATCTTCCACTCCACAGATAGTGATAAGAAAACAGACTTGTTTACAGGTTATATACATTTCATTTAGGACATCATTAAAAATACACACATAGTTCCTATTTTAATTCAAAATGGAAAACATATGCCATATTCTTTTAAAGAAAGGTCTTTCAGCACACATAATACTTTATCTTTCGCATTCAGTTTTTAAACCTAGATAAACCACTTGAATTTTAGTGTGTAAATCCTAATTGATTGACTGAAAAGTAAAACAGATCAGGTTTAGTGTTGCCTCCTAACATTTTATCCATAACTGCATAGATGACATTATCTGGCAGGTGGTGAAGGTCAAAACCTCTGAATCTGTGTTGGGAATTCATAATTATTACAGTACAATAGATGAAGATGAGAAAATAACGCAGTTTAATTCAATAGGACCAAGTGTCAGATAATTCTCTAGGGTGGAAAATAATCAAGTTGCATAAGCTCATGATAAGAAATGACTGCATATTTGAGATTATGACAAGAACAGATCAAGGGTGTCACAAAATCAGAAAGCTGAATGAGTCAAGGTATAAAGGTGCAAAATATGCTTAACTATCATGGAGGAACCTTCAGGAAATAATCCAACTCATAATAACAAGTGCTTACGATTACAACACACTCAATACCTAACATATACTAGAAATTAATTTCAAGAAAATAACAGTGTGTTTATGGTGACACCAACCATTAAATGCCATTTAGATAGCTTTAAGAATTTCAGAAATACTTCACAGAGATTCAGAAGTGAGAATAAAAGAACTGGAAATAAACACTAAAAATAATTTATTTATTCTAAAATGGAAAGTATTTATCCTAGGCAATAGAAAAATAGTTATAGACTATTTTTTTCATTAACATGAATAGAAAATGTAAATTAATTCTTTCCAAGTCCACTAAGTAAATCTTCATAATCAATCACATAAATGTTGAATTTAGCTCAGATGCTCAATTTCGCTTTTCCAAATGATAACAGGAGTTTGACATTTTATATTTAAATCAAACACATAGTAAAATAACAGTACTAATATACAAACGTATAATTCTTTACTTTTGTTTATAAGAAAGAAGCTATTATCATCATTCTTACATAGAAACATGAAATGTGGAGCTGAGAAAAATTAAGTTATTTTCTCCTTTGGAAATTAATCAGCCTATTTGGAACACTGGAAATCAAGTACTCTGGTTCAGTGTGACATCAGCTATGGAATTTGACTAATTTTTTGATGCATATCTTCCGTATTTTAGTAAGTCTATGAATGAATATTATCTAATAATAGATTGGATGCTATAGTTCTACCAATGATTTTTTTTCTCTTAGTGATGTATACAAAAGGCAGTGTATGGTACAGAGGGTATAGAGTATTAGAGATGATGAAATACAACACATAATTTTTAATCCTTTCTGTTAATAAGAATGTTAAATTTCTTTTCAAGCTTTTTAAAATGATCATTTTTAACTCAATATAAGTCTGAAGACACATGTCTTTGACAATATAAAGCTTTCTGAGTCTGATGGCTTCTTAAATAATATTTTGTATCACTTTACTATGAAAACTTTCTCAAAGCAAGTTTGCCTTTTGAGTGCTATATAAGACAACCAAGTTACATAGGGAAAATGGGACCAAGAGTATATTGAAAAGTCAGGGCAACACATTTATGTAGAGATATATTGTGGTTTCTGCACCACATTTCATGCAACATTCAAGAATCTCACAAAAATTTTGGCTACTTTTATATTGACTGCGGCTAAAGGACCTTTGGGATCGTTCGCTAGTTGGCTGATAACCTCAGAGCTGCTGCTTTTTTGCTAGCTAAGCATTTCAGAACACACAGGCTGCAAACGTGGGTATATTTCTGTTGTGATTGGATAAATTTTTCCGGGATAGAAATAAGATGATTTACCTGCTGTTCTCTTAATTGTCGGAAAAGAAAATTTGCAAAAACCCATGGGATAAGGACTACATTTCCTTTTTTGGGGAAAACTCACAATCCCAAAAAACTACCTCTTTAATGACATTAATTAAATGCTTTTATGGTGTTTCATACTTATTGTCAACATTGTGTTTATAACTAACTTACCAAGCAACAAAAATAAAACTGATATCAAAATTAACCCATTGGTTTCATTGACTTGATTAGGTGATTCAGAGTATCCTTGTTAACAGGAAGGATCATTTGCATTTATTGATAAAAGATCTCGATAAATTAATAAATTAATTTTTATAACAATGAAACCCAATGTCCTTGCAATGTTACAAGGTTCTACATGATTTGTATCCTCTCTTCCCACTCATCCATCTCGCTAGAATCTTCCTCCTATTATTTCTTGGATATATCCACTACTCTTCACTTCAAAGCATTGTTCCTCTGTCTGCTTGCTTGTTTTCTACATGACTCTGTCTCATCCTTAAGTTTTTCCAAATAACACTACATCAAAGAGAATTTAAAATAGCTTTCCTTTCATTCTGTTTTGTTTTATCTTAGCCTTTAGTCATTGCATTAATAATTTACAGAATTTACATTGCTTGTTTATGATCTGTGTCTCCAGTAAGGTCTAGTTCCCTGAGAATGGGGACTTAGTCCAACTTATTCACTATCCTCAATGCCAGGAACAATCCTCCAGGCAATGGAGGTGCTCAATTATTACTTGTTTGAAGGATTATTCAATAAATATGAAAATATATACCTTTCTCTCTTTTTTAAAAGATTTATTTATTTATTTAATAGGCAGAGTTACAGAGTGAGTGAGTAAGGGCCAGAGAGAAATCTTCCATTCACTGGTTCACTCCCCAAATGGCTACAATGGACATGACTGGGCCAGGCAGAACCCAGGAGCCAGGAGATTCCTCTGGGTCTCCCAGTTCGGTGCAGCGGCCCAAGGACTTGGGTCATCTTCCACTGCTTTCCCAGGCGCATTAGCAGGCAGCTAGATTGGAAGTGGAGCAGCCGGAATTTGAATTGGTTCCCACATGGAATGCTGGCACTGCAGGCACAGGTTAACCCACTGCACCACAGTGCTGGCCCCCAGGGGATATGCCTTTATAAGATGGTATTATCCTCTTCATTTACACTCTGGGTTTGTCCATGTTTAAAATAACAAGATACAAAAGTTTTGCTCTCTCCCTAACGCCTTAACATATGGACACTAATTTTGTGCTAAGCAGTATCTTTACTATATACCATACATATTTTTAAAAATATTTTCTTGTAAAAATGTGCTTCTATATCAGCATTATCTGACACTAAATATATACTCAATTGATCTTGTTTTCAATTAATATTGTGCAGTTTTTCGTGTAAGTTCAAGAGCAATCTGGAATTCTTAAATGATAACCAATTCACTTTTCAGTAAAATATAACTTATCAACATTATATATCCTTATCTGCAAAATAATTTCATTATTTATAAATATCTTGTTAAATATCTTAAATATTTACAATTTACATATATTAAATTTATTTAAATTTTGCATGTTTATCTTTTGACTCAGAGGGTGACTGGTTGAATTATATTTCTTATTTGGAAAACATAATTTTTTCAAAGAGGATTAAAATTATGTATAAACTTAAAAAACAAGAGGATAAATATAATTTTTTTTCAAATTTGGTGTAAATAATGTACCTAGCTTTGAAAATTTTGGACAGCTTTGGCTGGCGCCGCGGCTCACTAGGCTAATCCCCTGCCTTGCGGCGCCGGCACACTGGGTTCTAGTCCCGGTCAGGGCGCCGGATTCTGTCCCCGTTGCCCCTCTTCCAGGCCAGCTCTCTGCTGTGGCCAGGGAGTGCAGTGGAGGATGGCCCAAGTCCTTGGGCCCTGCACCCCGTGGGAGACCAGGATAAGTACCTGGCTCCTGCCATCGGATCAGCGCGGTGCGCCAGCCGCAGCGTGCCGGCCGTGGTGGCCATTGGAGGGTGAACCAACGGCAAAGGAAGACCTTTCTCTCTGTCTCTCTCTCTCACTGTCCCCTCTGCCTGTCAAAAAAAAAAAAAAAAAAGAAAGAAAGAAAGAAAAAGAAAAAAAAAATTTTGGACATCTTTTATTCTCTTCTTATTTTGGAACACAGAATTTAAGAGAATTCAAATCATAAATAAAGCTATTCCTAGACGACTTCTCCTAAATAAGAAAGCATCGCATGTATAATGCTTCCTACCCTGTTGACAGCTGGTCCTGTCATTTCAACAGGCAGCAGTCTTCAGGGAAACACATGTGTGGAGGAGGGGGAACTCTGCTATCTGTTAGGCCACAATTTCCAGTCAGATGTTTAAATATGCAATGGCATTTCCAATGTAGTTAAATTTCTAAGTGTGCATCCAAACTTTTTCTATATATTGGCATATGCATGAATTATGATTTATAATTGTTAGAAGCCATTCATCTGAAATCTGTGTGGCAATCTTTGGCATCTTAACTGTACATTGATACTCATTCTTTTAGAAATTATTTAAACCTTATTTATTGAACTTAAGTCTAAATTTTCTAAAATTGATACTGACATGGTAGGAAAATCGAGTCTTCAAATATTTGTGCTAGGCTACTTTTGTGTTCTGTGGCGAAGCAGTTCTGTGTACTAGTGCAATAAAAATAGTAAAGGCATAAGGATGAAATGAAAGCTTCCAGTTGTTAAGTGCTGTATTGGGGGGTACATTTTCAGTTACAGAAAAAGAAGGATAGAATGTATTTTGCAGTTATTGTTGAGAACTGGACACAATTGTAAGTTTAATTGGACCTACTAAGACATGCTTCAATTATATCCAAAACATGAAAAGACTTTCAATCTTCTACATTAACAATTATAAACTTTTCAATCCCATATTTTATGATATTGGAAGAATGCTATTTTATAAAAACCTGAATGTACAACATGCATTGGTAAATCTACCACTTTACCTCACATTCCTATTCAGAGAAATGCTCCACTCAGGCTATGCCCACTGTTATTAATATAATGTCACTGTGTTACTCTGATTAATCAATTCACATTAGTTGTTAAATATTTTGAGCATCACTGCTCCTCAAATGCTCAAATGCACATTCATGTCAACAATATCTATTACATATAAAGGCAGATTATGCGAATTTAAATGAATGTTGTAATATATATAGAAAATATAGAAATTTTACTTGAATATTACAGATTAATAGACCACTGTTAAAAAGAAATAGCCAAATTAAACAATATTTTCAATGAATAGTTTTTAAATAATTCATAATGAATTTACTAAAATAAAATCATCCAAGCAGTGAATTTCCAAAATTCAATGTAGTAGACACAGAACTCGTAACAGCAAACCTTGGGTTTGGTTTTACATCTTGGAAGTGTTCAATTTCAATAAGGTGGTCTAAAAGAGTAGTTAAAAGTGCTTGTAGTTCTGTTAATAAATAAGTAAGAACCTAATTACTTCTAGATATTTCGTTTAAAACAGAACTCTAATCTCAACACTGAACTTTAATCCCTTCCTTTCCTCCTACCCAGATTACAACATGTAGGCAATTTACATAGAATAGTGTTCTTGTTCTCCAAACTATTTTTATTATTGAATTATGGTATATATTTAATTTTGTTCAATAGTTTTAGATTCACCCTTGCTTTCAAGCCATAGAAAGGAACCCAATGTCCAATTAATGTATTATGCGGTAAGCACTGCAGTACAGGTACATCCAATGTGAAACATACCAACAAAGTAAAGAAAGACCAATAACACTGTTCAGTGCTCTAAAGAAAAGGTTTGGGGGGGTGGGCATTCTCATAGTAGTCAAGATGCTGCTTGGGATGGTGATATCCCAGTATAGAGTGCCTGGGTTCCTGTCCTGGCTCTATTGTTTGTAAATCTGTTGATTTTATTTTCATGTATTTGATTCCTGTCCCTGCTTGATTTTTGATTTATTTATTTATTTATTTTTATTTTATTTTAACTTATTAGAAAGGCAGAAACCGAGACAGAAAGACAAAAAGACCGAGATCTTTCATCTGCTGCTTGATTCCTCAAATGCTACACAACTGTCCGGACTCAATCCAGGTCCACAAGGTTGTTGGTTTTCTGCTAATGTACAGAAACAGGAGCAGGAAGAGTCTTGGGATTCTGCCATTCACATGAGAAACCCAGATGGAGTTCTTGGCTCCTGGCTTTGGCCTGGCCCAGCCTTGGCTGCAGTGGGACTTTGGAGTGTGCACCAGCAGGCGTCGGGATATTTCTATCTGTAGGTATGTTTGTTTTTGTTCCTTTCTCTCTCTCTCTCTTTCTCTCTCTCTCTTTCTCTCATAAATAAAAAGTAAGTAAACAAATAAGAAAATGTTTGCAAGGGAGAGATATGAGCGATGGGAATATGCAAAAAGAGAAGACAATTAGGAGGCTATTAGAAAAAATCAATAGAGAAATAATGAGATGTGAAGCCAGCCAAATCAAGAATGATGAAGTTAAAAGAACAGAACTGACAGGAATGATACTAGTAAGATGGGGGAATTCATAAAACTTCATCACTAATCAATATAGCTTGTAAATGTTTCATGGGAGGAGTGCAGAGACGGGAGAGACAGGATGACAACCAGGTTTTCAGGTTTGGGAGATTCCAGATTATTAACTAGGAAAAGAGGAGGCTACAAGAGGAAAAGTAGAGCATTTGTGTTTACGTGTGTTGTGATGTTCAAGATTATGTATATAGTGATCTAGATTACAGTGATCACTATCACCAAAAGACATGTGGCAATAGAAATCTATATTTTCATCCATGGATTCAAATATGATCAACTCGTAGTGAATGCAGAGAGAAAATCATGTTCTTACTGCCCAGCAAAGAGGAGAGTGAGGTGGTACTGTCAGGAGGCTTCTTCAGCCTTAGGAAGGGTAAACTAGCAAACTTTTATTAATTTTGTTCAAACAAGAAAGGAGAATTATAATTTGCTGATATGTCATGTAACTCACATGATCTTCAGTATTTTTTAAGATTTATTTATTTATTTGAAAGGCAGATTTACAGAGCAAGAAAGAGAGAGAGAATCTTCCATCCACTGGTTCACTTCTGGCCGAAGCCAGGAGCCTTTAACTCCATCTAGGTCTCCCATGTAGGTGCAGGGGACCAACAAGGGACCAAGAACATGGGACATCCTGCTCTGCCTTCCCAGGCACATTAGCAGGGAACTGCATCAGAAGTAGAACAGTAGGGACTCAAATTGGAGCTCATATGGGATGCTGGTGACCAAGGAAGCTGCTTAACCAGCTTGCCAAAATGCTAGTACTTTGGCAATTATTTTTAATAAAGGCCTATTTAAACTATCAAACTTCAAAAAAACATAGCAAACAAAAACATTATTACTTTAAAAAATGTGGTCTATTTCAAAGATAGGTATACTTCATTTTGAAAGATCACAGCTGTGACTTTAAAACCTTAATCCAAATTTTACTTTACAAAACTAGGACTTAAAATATTGAACCTAATATCCTAGGGCTTTTTGTCCTACTTTAATAAAAAATCCAATATATCTATATATAAAATCTAATATATATATATATATGTGTGTGTGTGTGTGTGTGTAAGAGTACATTTTCATGTTTCACTTGCTAAAATATTGTAATAATTCATTTCCTTATTGATGTAATAAAATAATATTTCACAACCCTTAAGGGACTATTTTATATAAATTTCTGAAGACTAATTTTTAAATAAACATCAAAAGAGAAAAATAAGCATTTTTTAAAGATTTTATTTATTTATTTGAGAGGTAGAGTTACAGACAGTGAGAGGGAGAGACAGAGAGAAAGGTCTTCCATCCGTTGGTTCACTCTCCAAATGGCTACAACAGCCGGAGTTGTGCCAATCTGAAGCCAGGAGCCAGGTGCTTCTTCCAGGTCTCCCACACGGGTGCATGGGCCCAAGCGTCTGGGTCATTTTCTACTGCTTTCCCAGGCCACAGCAGAGAGCTGGATTGGAAGAGGAGCATCCAGAGTAGAACTGGTGCCCATATGGGATGCCGATGCTTCAAAGAGTTGTATTATAATTATGTCTCAGTACTTGCAAAAGATGTATTATTCTTTGGTACTTCCTTAAAGTTAATTAAGTTTCTAAAAAAAAGTGAACTTAACTTTAATATACAATGACTTTGAACAGCTCTTGTCTCGACTGTTGAGGAACAGTTTGTGTGTGTGTGTATGTGTGTGCAAATTGTTGAACTCTTTACTTAGAATAGAGTTGGTCTTCTGTGTATAAAGTTAATAGAAAATGGATCTTAGTGGAGAATGGGACTCAGAATGGGAGAGGAAGGAGGAGGGGGAGTGGGAGAGTGGGGTGGGAGGGTGGGTATGATGGGAAGAATCACTATATTTCTAAAATTGTGCTTATGAAATGCATGGAGTTTGTAAAAGTTCTCTTTGGGGGAAAATAAAGTTAATTGAAAATAAAAAAAATTGAAGATTTTTTTTAAAATTTTTAAATTTTTTTTAAAAAAAATTTAAACTGATATTGAAATAAATATGAGTATTTTTAATTAAGAAAAAAAGAGTTGATGATAAGAATCACATTATTCTATTTTTTTTTTTTTTTTAGAGAGATTGACAGAGAGGAGAGGAGAGGAGAGGAGTGAAGGAGAGGAGAGGAGAACTTCCATCAGCTGGCTTATTCCTCAAATCTTAAATGACTACAATGGCCATAGCTGGGCCAGGTTGAAGCCAGGAGCTTCATCTAGAACAGGGGCTTAAGTATTTGAGCCATCTTTTGCTGATTTCCCAGGCACATTAGCAGGGACCTGGATGGGAAGTGGAGGAGCCAGGAATTGAAACAGTGTCCATATGGTATGCCGGCATCACAGGAGGCAGCTTAACCCGTTGTGGTACAACACTAGCCCCCATAAGCAAAATTTTAATTGCAAAAACATGCAACTAAATTCTGAAAAGCAAAATTAAAAACCCCGCCAATAAAGCTAAGTTGATTAAAAACCAAAGTGGTCACAAACGTTTCAAAATATTCTGGCAAACAATATGAAGTAAATGTAAATAAACAATGCTGGACTGCAAATGGAAGTAAGATCGATGCTGTGAATTTCTATTTGCTAAGAAGAATATCAGTTGAAATTCTGAATGTTACTTCTATGAACCACTTGTGTTTGAAAATGGAATCTAACTACAGAACACCCTTTAAAAGCTATTTTTAAAATGCTTCTTAGCTTTCAAAAATGATAGAACTCTCCAAATTCTATCACATACAAATGTGACAGTTTGGAGTTAAAAAATTAAATTAAACCTTATTTTCTATGGTTTGCAACACTAAAATGAAATTATGAATCTACATTGTTAATTCCCACATCTTACACTTTAGTAAATGAAAAAATTTCTACTTAGTCACAAACTTATTTTAAATTACAACCAAATTGTAAATATAGAACAAGGTTATTTTAACTTTAATATATTCCAGTCCTAATAAGCATTGAACGATCTTAAATGCAACAAAAATTTGCAAATATTTTACTTCACTTAGAAATTTTAATATATAAAGATACTACTTTAAAAAAAAACAGAAATTACATGTTAAGACTAAGGCAGTTATTTTTATTTCTCATTCCATTAGTACTAACCAATACCCATGACCTACAGTAGTAGGACTCTGAACGAAAATTTACATTTTTGCTCCATAGGGATCATTTCTAATAATGATTTCTCTGTTTTACAGAAGTCATTTTGATAGAAGGGGGCAATATATTTGGAATTTTTTAGCACACTAAGGGCTTTGTTATTGCTAGGATAATTAAATTCTGGGCGTAGTGAATTACGTTCTATACAAATGTATATCTTCTTACCAGTGGGAGTAATTTGCCCTACAGAAATCTGTTATAACATTTAAATGAAATTGTTAATCAGGGAATATTTACAGCTGCACCTGCTCTTACTTTTGGCATGAAACTGTAATCCTTGTCAGTTCTTCTAGCTCTAGCTAGCAAACAACCATTAATACAACAAAAGCATAATTAAGTAGAATCCCCGTGTGCTGTATTATACTGGCCTTGTTAAAGAGAGAACAACGTGTGGACAGAGGACACCCAAGAGAACAATGGGTGGAAACTGGTCACTGAAGGAATTACCCAAAAAAGCTGTCATAAACTGATGGAGAATCAAGTGGGGGAAAAGTTCATGAATTCAGTTAGAGTGTTTCTTCTTATATTTAAAGGAATGTTTTGGATTATAAAACAGTTGAGGATGAGACAAAAGCACCACAGATATTTCTAAATAAATTGTGATCATGATCTTTAAAATATCAGTGGGCTGTGAAATGGTTATTTTGAGTATATGGTGTATATATATATGGCACTGCAACAAATGCTTTGAGACAAAGGCTCAAATTATGGTCTAAAAACCATTCATATAGGCAGCCAGTGTTGTGGCATAGTGGGTTAAGCCACAGCCTATGAAGCCAGTTATTCCATGGAGAGGTTGGTTTAAGTCATGGCTGCTCCACTACTGATCCAGATCTCTGCTAATGGCCTAGGAAAACAGCAGAAGATGCCCAAGAACATTGGTCTCTGCATGCACATAAGAGACCCAGAAGATGCTCCTGTATCCTGGATTTGTCCTGGCCCAGTCCTGTTTGCTGACGCCATTTGGGGGAATAAACCAGTGGACAGAAGATATTTCTTTCTCTCTCTCTCTCTCTCTCTCTCTCTATCTCTCTCACTCTCTCCCTCGCTCTCGTTCTCCCTCCCTCCCTGTAACTCTGCCTTTGAAATAAATATATCCAAATCCTTAGAAAAAAATCATTCATATATCTTAAATAACTTCTCATTTGAATAATTTGATGATTTTTCACAGTCCATCTTGATGCATTACCAGATTCATGGAATATGGATTTATTCATTCAAGACAGAGTATATACAATGCTAGTATTGTGAAATACAAAGTTCTTCATGTTATATAAGCACTACACTCAAAATGTTTCAGCTAGGGTGATCACTGGGTCTGGTGGTTAAGATGCCAGTGAAGAGGTCCATGTTCCCTGTCAGAGAGCCTGAGTTCATTACCCAGCTCCCTCCTGAAGCTAGCTTCCTGCTGATCAGACCTTGGTGATGGTTCAAGTATTTGGGTCTTTGCCACTCACCATAAGAGTCCTGGATTTCATTCCTGGCTCCTAGCTTTGGTCTTGCCTGCTACTTGCCATTGTGGGCATTAGGGTAATGAACCAGCAAACAGGAGCTCTCTGTCTCAGTTTCTCTCTCTATCTCTGTCTGCTCTGCCTCTCTAATAAATATTAAAGGTAATATCCAGATTATAAAGGTATTAATAAACAATATATGCTAGTGAACAAAAGCATAGACTAAGCATATTTTCTATGAAAGAACCAAAAACTGAATCTGAGTCTTATTATATGTATAACATTTTAATATAATATAAAGCTACTTATATTATTTTTTGTTATCTGTTTCTCCACTAAAACATAAGCACCCAAATGACAGGATGTCTGCTTGATGATGGATGAACCCTCTCTGGATGAATTA
Organism: Oryctolagus cuniculus; assembly: GCF_964237555.1. Lineage (NCBI taxonomy): Eukaryota > Metazoa > Chordata > Mammalia > Lagomorpha > Leporidae > Oryctolagus > Oryctolagus cuniculus. The sequence continues at coordinate 76,027,121 of NC_091433.1, read as the reverse complement.
ATAATACTGGGATGAAGCACTTAATATTGGTTGAATTACTGAGGGAACTCAATGGGAAAAATACACAAGGAAAAAATGTCCTTCTCTGAAGGTTTTCCGTATTCAACTTTTATTTATTTATTTTATATATTTGAAAGAGAGAGAGAGTCGGTGCCATAGCTCTCTTGGTTAATCCTCTGCCTGTGGTGCCGGCATCCCATATGGGCGCTGGTTCTAGTCCCGGTTGCTCCTCTTCCAGTCCAGCTCTCTGCTGTGGCCTGGGATAGCAGTAGAAGATGGACCAAGTGCTTGGGCCCCTGCACCCACATGGGAGACCAGGAGGGAGCACCTGGGTCCTGGCTTCGGATTGCTGTAGTTCTGGCCATAGCAGCCATTTGGGGGGTGAACCAATGGAAGGAAGACGTTTCTCTCTTTCTCTTTCTCTCACTAACTCTGTCAAATAAATTAAAAAAAAAAAAAAGAGAGAGAGAGAGAGAAAGACAGAAGGATCTCATCCACTGATTCAGTTCACCAGGTACCTGCAATAGCCAAGATTGGGCCAGGCCAAAGTAACTCAATCCAGGTATCCCAAATGGGTGGCAGGACCAAACTATTTGAGCCATAACCTACCGCCTCTCTTAGTGTGAAATAACAGTGAGGTGAACTGGAGAGCAGAGCCAGACTGGAATCCAGGTACTCTGATATGGGATGTAGGTATCTACAGTGGTGGCTTAACCACTGTACAAACACCATTCTCTCTCTGAAATTTAAAATAGATATTAGAGTATTTATCTTAGATAATCCATATAGGTAAAATGTTTTACAAATATGTTCAGGTGACAGAGTTTATAAAACATGCACATTAACTACAGTGTGATCAAATATGCTGCGGGGAAGAAGAGCAAAGGAATCACAAAAGAAAGAAATAGCCCGGATGGTTGTAGGGAAGCTTCATTGTGATAAACCAATTTATATTATTACAGACATCGACTGTTTCAAATATAAGCAAATTATTTACACACTGATAAGCACACATACCTCTTGGGAATAAAGAACTAACAATATCAAATATTATTGATATGAACAATGTTATCAAAAAAGGAATATTTGGGGTGGGCACAGGGTGCAGAGGTTAAGACTTCACATCCCATTTCAGAGCACCTGGCTTTGCTTGCCCAGTCCAGTTCCCTCTTAATGCACACCCTGGGAGGCAGCAGCTGATGGCTTAAGCACATGGGTCCCTGCCATGCACTTCGGAAGACAGATGGAGTTCCAGTCTCCTGACTTTTACCTGGCTTGTCCCTGGCAGTGGCAGGAATTTAAAGAGTGAACTAACAGATGGAAAATCTCTCTCTCACTTTCTCTTTCTCTCTCTCTCTCTCCCAGTCTCTCTATCTCACTGCCTTTAAAATAAATATTTTTTTTAAAGAGAAAGGGAATATGAAACTCATATAATAGAAAATCATTCTATAAATAAAGACTATCATATATAGCATATAAATTATTTTGATATAATTTAATCTCAATTTCTAAAGTCATGTGTTCATATACAAAAGACACAGTAGCAACAGTGGACAAAACATGCTACAAATTAATTTTATCATTATAATAATAAATAGTCCTAGAACAGAAAAAAAGTTTGCTAAAATATAGATTAACCCATTTTTAATGTTATAATACAATAAATTCTGAAAGTTTGTATTATCAGGGATATGTGTTGATTTTTAAATACATCTAGGAAATGCACATGAGAAACAATAATATATCATCTCAACCCAGTTAGAATGGCTGTTATCAAAAAGATAGTAAAAAATGCTAGCAAAGATATGAAGAAAGGGGAAATCCTATATGCTATTGGTGGGGATATAATTTAATACAGCCACTAAGGAAAGCCGTATTGTGTTTCCTTAAACATTAGAAATAGAACTGTCACTTAATCCAACAATCCCACCTCATGTTATATATCCAAAAGACATGAAGTCATTAAATCAAAGAGATACCCACAAAACTGTGTTTATTACAGGACTATTCACAACAGCCAAGATATAGAATTAATTAAGATGTTCATCAGTAACTGGATGGATAAGGAAAATATGGTATGTACACACAGTGAAATATTATTCGGTCATTTCCCACAAACTTTTTGAAGATCTCTTGAATGCACGAATTTCAAAGAATTTTTGGACCAAAATACATGTATCTTTCTAGTTTTGTTTCTCAAGAACATTTTGAATTACCCTTGTATGTTAAAGCAATTATATTTGAGATCTGTTTTTCAAAAAGCAATGAACCAGGATGGACTTTTGGTAAGATGGCACTCTACTTGGGATGCCAGCATTATATATTATGTATTACTAGCTTCTGGCTAATACTCACCCTGAAAAGCAGCAAGTGATGGAACAAGTAGTTAAGTTCCTGCCACCAGTGTCAGAGACACAGATTTGAGTTTTTGGCTATTGGAGAAAACAAAAACTTTTATGCCAAAATGTACCTGGTGTTTCTAAATTCTTTGTGAGAAAAAAATACAAATGTTTTTATAAATATATTCAAATTCTGTGTTTTGAAAATGAATATTTTTTTAAAAAAAATTCCATAATAGATATTTAGCCTATAATTTGAAAAATTAAACATAAATTTATAGTGCCATTTTGAATTTCTTAAGAATATCAACAATATCTCTTATGATTTTTGCTCAAGAATTTCTTAAGTCAAAATGTAGGTAGGAGCAATGAAATTGTAGCTACGTCTATTGATTTTTTTAAATGCCCAAATTACACAGCTAAAATTGATGTCATAGCACAATGATTGGTGTTTTGAATTTCAAAACAAATCATTAAGATTAATGAATAATCATAGGATAAAACTGTAAATGGGAAATGATCAAACAAACCAGGAGAGAATGTAGATATTGCTTAGGAAATAGACAGAAGAGGATAGTTTACTATTAGCAATCTGCCCAAATGGTCCAGTCAGGTGAGTAGGACTACTATCAGAAACACTTATTTTATATATACATAAATGCATATACACACCTACAGTGCCTGCATTGGAAAGATATTTTCACTTATCCCTTTTTACTATTAAAATTATTATTGCCATACACACTCACTGTATTATACATATTTTCTTCTGAGTTCCACCAAGGGTCTGTTTAGCATATACATAAAATGTAACCTCCATTGGAAGAAATATATTGCATGCTATCTACTACAGAGAATTTGAAATTTTGGATTATCACTTCAGACAAATTCAATGTAACTTGTTTAAAATTTAGCTATGTTTATGTCATTGGAACCCTTTTATATGTGTCTTGGTAAAAGGACACCTAAACTATTTCGTTGGGAGTTTAGAGTCAGTAAATATGATAGATGTTTCATTCCCTAACAGAAAATGGTCCCAGAAAGGAAGACATGGCCATTGTACTTCAATGTTATAATATCACCAGATATGATATTTCAGATAAGAAACAATAATCTTGAACCCTGTTTAAAAGGTTATTTGTTTTTATTGGTTTTCCTCCAGGAGTGAACATTGATTACTTACAATATCCCCAGAGCTACCTGTAAAACTTTAAAGGAAGACAGTTCAAGTCCTGACCTGGCTATAACTATTCTCTATGTTAACATATTTCAGGCCCAGTGAAATGCCATAAACACATAGTCAGGTATTGCAGGGACTATTACCTACACTGAAGAAACTAGAACTTCCAAGTTACATGTGTTAATCCATATTCTTCTCATGCTAGTTTGAATAATTCTTTTTTTTTTTTTTTTTTTTTTTGACAGGCAGAGTAGACAGAGAGAGAGACAGAGAGAAAGGTCTTCCTTTGCCGTTGGTTCACCCTCCAATGACCGCTTCGGCCAGCGCACTGCAGCTGGCGCACCATGCTGGTCCAAAGGCAGGAGCCAGGTGCTATTTCTGGTCTCCCATGCGGGTGCAGGGCCCAAGCACTTGGGCCATCCTCCACTGCACTCCTGGGCTACAGCAGAGAGCTGGCCTGGAAGAGGAGCAACCAGGACAGAATCCGGCATCCAGACCGGGACTAGAACCCGGTGTGCCGGCGCCACAAGGTGGAGGATTAGCCTAGTGAGCAGCGGTGCCGGCCTTGAATAATTCTCAAAAAATATCTTTTTGATTGGCCACTAATTTGTTGAAATGACTACAGGGATTCTCATTCCTTAATAACCGCTTTCATTATTAAAAGAGATTATTTCAGTCTTTACATATTTTTGGATTTATACATTTTCAGTATACAGTGGAGTGTTGCTTAGACTTGTTCGCTGCATGTAGCTGCTTAGGAAGCAGCCATGAAAAGAGGTGATTTAGCACTAACAAGTGAAGGAGGAGGTGGCGGTGATGACCAACTGAGAAGTGGGCAGAAAGTACTAACAAGCCACAGTGAATCAAATCTGGTAAAGGATAGTCTTACGGTACAGCTCTAGGGCAGTCGTTCTCAAATCTAAGATTCTTAGGAAAACTGACCCCAGCATGTTATCATAAATAAGGCATAGAGACATACATGCAGGCTTTTATTTCTGTTTCCAAAGATTTTAAGTTTTTTCCATGATCCCAGTTCAAATCCTTATTCTAAGCACATTCCAGTACTTGCAGCCTAAGCCATGAACTTCTTTATTTAATTTCAGCCACCACTGACTGTAGCACACATTATCTTGAATTTCATTTGGAAATAAAAAAAGGACTAACCAATTAATTGCTGATACAATACTTTGTTATGCCTTTGAATACATGCTTAATGGGTTCTTTAAGACAAATTTTATCCTGTCATGTAACTCTATTTCTGTAGCTTTCTCAGTATATAATAATTTTGATTTAATGTTAATCAAAGCCTACTATTTTGAGGGTATTTTCAGCAGTAATAATTTATAGTCATAAAACATCAACACACAATATACAATTGAACAGTCATGACCCAATGTGGACATTTGCAGGCATTGCTGCTTGCCTGACAGCAAATGTAAGATGCCACTGATCACAAAACACAGCACAAGTTCATATATAATAAAATTAGGAGAAATCATGAATGAAAACTGATGAAATATGATATATAATAAAAACAGGAAGAGGACCAATTTGATACTTGAAATACTTCAAGCAAAATCAAGGCAAAAGAGAACCATCCCAACACCAATTATCTTGATCCAACTGTCAAGTCTGTCTTTCTGTCTTGGTAAGTGTATTTTAGCTAGAAAATTATAAAACACCAATTTATTCTCATATTCTGTTCTTACCAAATTACTCTTTTCAATGTTGACCATCCATTTAACACACCTAAGAATCCATGAATCTGGCATATTTTGCATATTGGGATGCTTGGTATAATTAATTCTGATTGCAAATTATTTAATTAGCATTCTTGAGTTTACTCCAGACTTTGTCCATTACCATGAATGAGTCCCTCAGGGTTTGATCAATATTTAGCCCTAATAAATAAGGTATTTGGGTCTTAGCAAGGGAAAACCTTGTTACAGGACTCAACAAACTAGTTGAAGATTGCAGAGCAGTGGCCTGCCTTGATAGTTCTAATATCCATGAGGCTAGAAATTGTGCTTTTCTTTGTCCACAGTGAACTCTGTAGCATCTAGCACAGTAAATAATTTTAATTGAATAAATAAATAAATAAATAAATTTTAGTTGAATCAAAGAAGAGTCTATTGGCATTTTGGTATGAATGTACTTCAAAAAGTTTGTGGGAAAAATGGAATTAAAAGGTAAGTTTATTTTGGTGGAAAAACTTTTTAAAATGCATACATAGATTTTTCATCACATGCATTTCCACCAGCTTTTTGAACACCCTTTGTACAACTTCAAACAAAGTCTTTTTTTTTACTTAATTCAAAGGTCACAAACTGAGTCACCTTACCCAGGTCTAACAGGCCCAGCATCAGTTATGCTGGGGATTATGGGTGGCAGCAGCTGGCCAGAAGCAGAGAAATATATAGCGCCTTCCAGATCCCACAGGTACGAGTGTGAGTTACTCCAGGCTTTGTAGCAGCCAAGCAGAAACCCCAAAGCTGCAGGACCCAGAGAGGAGAGGATTTCCCCAACTCCCTACCGGGTATGCAAGGGGACATTTGGGCTTGTGCCCTGGCCCCTCCGCACCATGTACAAAGAGCTGTAAAGGAGACCTCTCAGGGCAGGTCCTCAGGGATTGTTCATGGATTGCTGCTGCTGTGCCACAAGGAATTTTGCTAAATCAGGCAGAGTGAGCGAGCACCGCTCTGGGGCTTGCACCCAGAAGTCCTAGAGCTACAGGACTCAGAGAGGTCAGCCATCTGCCCTAGGCAGTGCCCAGGCTCTGGCTCTGGAGGCTTCTGGTAGTGATGGAGCAGCTTGCTGTGCTTTGGGGGTTTTTTGCAGTGATTATTTCTTTTACATTTCTTAAAGTATCATTTAAGAAAAGTGATATGTAAGCAATAGAGTTATTTGGTGCCCTCCAGAAAAAAATATCATTAGTTTGCATCTTTAAAAATCATCCCAAAACTAGATTCAAAGGACAATATTTAATATAAAAAGAAAAATAGTTATTTCAAAAACATTACTTTTCATAAATACATTATTAGACATATCACCATTGGCCAAGCAGAGGATAAAAAAGCTGAGACATACAGTGACTTGGAAAACAAATTACTTGTCTTGCCTGATAAGACAAAGTGGATAATGTTCAAGGAAAATTGATGCCCACAGATGGTTCCAGGAGAAGGAACAGTCAATCAGAGTTGGTTTGGGCACTAAAATAAATAGCAAACAAATAGAGAAGCATTTTATGATGGTAGTGATGATTTTAATGATGCCTGGCCATCATAGAGTATGTAGTATAACTACGTTATAAACAGTTCTTTTTATGTGAGTATAGCATAACCTAAAACCATAAAGAAATCATTCAAGGTATGTATAATTTATTATATATATATATCACAACTAGATAAAATAATAGAAAAATAATACTTATGCACAAAAATAAGAATAATAAGCAGTATTCCCAAAGGGTCATGTAAGGCTGTTTATCATAACATTTGTTGTAGCAGCACAGGATAGAACACAACCTGGGTATCATTACCAGGAGATTAAGCCATAAAATGTGGTACCTCATTGGATAGCATTCTCTGCAAAGATTAGATTAAAGGATATTAACCTACTTACAGTAACATGGACAAATCTTTTTATTATTAAAGTAAGAAACAGTATATAATCTACATTTCACAATATCGTTTACAAAAAAGAAACGTGCACACACAAAACAGTGCTGTGGTTGTCAAAATGCACATGAATCTAAGGGCACAATTAAATTCACTGGCATATTTATCTACAAAGGTGATGAGAAGGGTGAGTGTCTACAAATGATAACAAAAAAAACAAAACAAGACCAAGACAAAATCAAATCAATAACAAAAATGGTTAATGAGCTAAAACCATGAATACTTCAAGTCTGTATATTGAAGCCGACTAAATAAAATTAAAACTAAGTACTTTCAATTTACCTCCTGCAATGATTCCATATCAGAGGAATTTTGTAGGCTACCAGTTACCAGAATTGTTTCACCTTCATTCTGCAGAGAGCTCATGTAGCAATAATGGTTTTTATTGAAATAGTTATTCATACAGCAATGTTTTGGTTCATTTTTCAGTTTATAAAAAGATGCATTTTCCTGAAAGCTTAATGCTTTTATTGTATATGGGTTGACATTATTTCACATTTGTAAAAGTGAATCAGACATTTAATGTTCCTTTAATCTAAAACCCCTCTAAACCGTGTGATTTAATTAACAGATAACTAAATACCAAATACGAGAACTTTGGGGACTAAAGAATAGAAGCTGTATCAGGATGAAAGATGTTTACACTTAATGCAAAGATTCTCCCCTGACTGAATGAGGCTGGGAATTAAAAGCATTGCCAAGTGAGAGCCAACTGATAACAAGCTGTTCATTAAAACATTAGCCTCCCTGAGCTTAAAGAGTGTCAAAGCCTCTTCTTCTCACACATCCATGGAAAAATAATTATAGGGCAAAAAGAATGTTGCATTGCATTTGTAATAGGAGGCAAAAATGTTACCCTATGTTAGATAGAAAATTATTTCTAAAAATACCTATTCCTAAGCAGTTTCTTTTTGATGGTCTTTCATGTTCAAGCTGTATTCTTCCAACCCTCTCTATTCAATCTCCACTCTTTGCTTTCTTTTTTGTATTGTAAATGTGCTGTATGGAGTCACCCTGTTGTACCATTTTTCTTGCATGTAATATGTTGGCTTAAACAAAAAATAACTGGTAGAATTCATGGGTGTACTTTTGCCAAAAAAGGGACATCTCCTGAAATAGAAATTTAAAGTCCAGAAGGCAAAAGAAGATAAGAAATGTTTTCCCAAGTGGTGACCATAGGAAATGATTTATAAATTTATTGTCAATAAAGTCAAATAAAATGATAGAAATTGTTTAGAAATGAATTTAGATTAGCTTAGGTTAGATATTAGAGAAGAAAGGTCATTGGGAGTTAGAATTGCAAATGTTCCATAACCAGCACCCAGAGATTAATATTTGAAAGAGCACCTCTCCCTTCTCTCTGGTGTAATGGAACATTATTAACTCAGGGTAAATTGGTAGTAAGGGACTCATTCAACTCTAGGTTTAGCGTGGCCAAGGCACTGTGTAGGGATGAGAAACAGGCCTAGAGTCACAAAAGCTGGATCTGAATTCTGCCTTTACTGGACATCACTGAAGACAAATCTCTATGAGCCTTGGTTTCTACAGTTTCCCAAAGATGAAAATAACTGAAACAATTCATGTAAATCCATCAGCATAGGCCCAGGCAAATAGGAATGTACTTTAATATATTATTTTTCTTAAAAATACCGATCCACATGATAAATGCTAATATATCTACAGGATTTGATTAGTGTGTACCCTGATTCTGTTGAGGATGATTCTTTAATAACTTTGATAATTGTCTCATTTCTTTATTTTTACCTTGTCCTCTGAATAGTATTCATTAAATTCCATAATAACCATTCTAGAATACAATTCAGAATTTCTTTACCTTCTCATGGTCAATATTCGCTTTATTCCTTTAAGTCATCCAGTGAAAACTCAACACTCAGGCTGTTATACTATCTTATATAGTTCTATTTTCTATACCTAACAACATGCGTATATGTAAACATTCATACAGGAATAGTTATGGGAATCGATTTTTCACTACATGACTTGTCATATCCTAATCTCTAAGAAAAATATCAATTATATATTTCAATAACTCTGGTATATGTTGAATTTCAGTCTGGGAGACCAGGATAAGTACCTGGCTCCTGGCTTCGGATCAGCACGGTGCACAGGCAGCAACGCGCCAGCCGCAGCGGCCATTGGGGGGTGAACCAACGGAAAAGGAAGACCTTACTCTCTGTCTCTCTCTCACTTTCCACTCTGCCTGTCAAAAAAAAAAAAAAAAAAAAAAAAAAAAAAAAAACCTTCATTTTAAAAGTCCAACATTTCAGATTTGCCACTTACATTTTTTAAAGAAATATATATGGGAGCCAAAAAGGATCCCTTACTATTTAATAACTCCTCACCAATCAAATACTCATCTTTTCAAAGGTCAAACTAACTATAAATGTGTTCCTTTTTATACAAGAATGAAAGATAACACTATTTTAGACATAAAAAAATTTTATCTTATGTGAAGTCATTATTGAAGATCCTCAAAAAGTCCACAACAGCTTTTAATGTACTGATCCCATTAACTGGTCTTTAGCAATGAGCATAGATTCTCATTACTAAAGCTGCTGTAGGTTAACTATCAATTAAACTTTTATATTTTAACTAGCCATAATACTATATTCAGTGTGAAAAAGTAATTAAAAATAGAAGTTATTTGCAAGAAAGTGTTACATATTTTTGATTAATTTCATTAAATTTTGAAGATACACAGAAATACTTTTTAATCATACTGTAACCCCTATAGTTACAAAAATTTGTCATCAGACATAATGTTATTAAAAGCCGCTAATTAATGAACTGTTATTTACATATTGCATGTTTTTTGCATTCAGCATGTGTATGTATAATAAAGTGTTTATAAACACATATAATAATCACAGCATATGTATAAAATCAGATGTATAAGTACACAATCATATATATTATCACATATCTATACATAGTCAATGTCTAAATATATATATATGTGATTGTTTACTATATGGTTTGTTATAACCTAACCTCCAATAAAAGCCAGATAAGCTTCCACTTCATATAGCTCCTGCCTAAGGGAGTGTGATTATGCTGTACACAAAGACTGAGCCAATAGAGAGCTATAACCTCTCCCAGACAACTGACCCTGCATTTAAGGAAAATGGGATACAACGAGGAACAGACTGAATTACACTTTTAGAAATGGGAGCAGTTTTATTAATATAAAAACATGTTCTTATCCATTGTAAAGTAGGAAGGCAAACCAAGAGAAGATCAAATATCAGGTAATCCTAAACACCATGAAAGAGTGGATTCTCAACCCATATAATTATGTGTCCAATATTATGTGAAATAAAATCAAAGCTAGCAATATAACACAGTGAAAGTTTGAAAATTAGAGAAAATAAATAAGAATTACTATGAGAATTACTTAATCTCTTTGTGCTTGAACTTATACAAATATAAATAGAAGTCAGAATATATCTCTAATTTTAAATTGGATGATACTAAAAGAGTATTGGATTTCATAACAAAAAAAGATAAATCCAAGTGATTATATTTGGTCATTTCCTTTGCTTGAAGCAAGATGTTATGGGACATTCTTACATTTCAAATTTATCATTTACATTGTCTTATGTTAAATATAAATGTAATGTTCACATTCTTGTATAATATTCTGTCACAGAATTGTAGAACAAATTAACCTGAGGTAAAGAAAGTAGATAAATGTTTTAGAACACAGGCCTGCAGGACATGATTTGGGTGTCCCTGAGCTACTCATTCAGTTTCCATGAGACCCAATTTACTTCATTTTTATTCTATTTTTAAAATTTATTATTATAGAGAACAGATTTCATATATTTCATAGGTATCATTCTAAGAGGATACCATATTTCCCTTCCTTCCTCTCTCCCTCCCCTATTCTCCCTCCATCCCTCCCTTCTTTTGATTAATTTTTGCAAAGACATAATTTAATCTACGCTATAAATCGCAGACTCAACAGACTTCATAATATTCAACAAGTAAAAAGTAGGAAGACCACAGTTCCACAGGAGTATAAACAAGGGCTAAAAATGACAACCATATCACAAAATGTCTGTTTCATTCCTGTCCATTCTTACTACATTTCAGAGAAAACATATGATATTTGTCTTTTTGATACCGGCTTATTTAATTATGCATAATGGTTTCCATTTGTATCTATTTAGGCTCAATTTCTTCATCTTCAAACAAGAACACTTACAATCCTGTTTTATCGTGAGGCTTAGATTTATTCATATATCTATAAATATAAATATATGCATATATCTGGTAGGTTGTTAGTAAGTAGAAATTGTATTTGACAATGCTATTTCATAAGTAAAATTTGCTCCTCATAAGAACCATGGTGATAATCATAAAACTCTTAATTTAATAAAGCGAACTATTATCTATAAATTTAGGAAAATGCATAGCACTTAGGAACGCTCTTCTTCAAGCTATTACAAACTTATTTGGAACGTTAACATTTTTAGTGATTGGGGAGGATCAGAAAGTAGGTAAAAGAAAGAAGAAGTCTGAAGAGACTCAGACAAGCATGAAATGAGTTCATTATTTTAAATATCTAATTAGATTACAAAATTTTAATGAAAGAGTCATAGAGCTATAAAAGTTAAGACAGAACAAATTCCTTATATGGGTCTTGTTGCAGAAGAATGGGACACTTGAGAAACTGAATCTATATTAAGTGTTACAACAAGTATGTGTTACTAAAGGTCATTGCAACATGGGATTATGCAATGTTAAAGTTTTTTGCAGGATGCCAAGCTTTAACTCTCTTTCCTGGCATTATAAGTTATTTGGAAAGAATTATCCCAACATTGTCAAACTGAACAATATTTGTATTAACGAAGAAACTTTCTCCTAAGCAATGAAAATATGACTGTTAAAATCAACCATCTTTCCTCAACCGTTTTTTATTCTTTCTGTACTTATCTCTACAAAGTGGCAACCCTGCTGCCTTCAGTTTCCCTCTCCTCAGCACCTATTGCCAAGCAGATGAAGGACTGAGGAAATCCACCAGGGAGAAGCCCTCACTGCTGGATCCTTCAACTTCGTCTTCCCTTCCCATGTACAGCGAGCCATCTTGCTCTTTTTTTCCACTGAGAAAGTAGATGAAATCCTAAGAGAAACTGTTTCTTTTACCATCATCACAACTATAAGTTACTAGCCTCAAGGGTACTTCAACAAGTGTGTAGGAAATGTGTATTATGAGTGACCAGGGCCTGGATTTCAAAAATGTTTTTGTACTAAAATAATCCGATCTTTAATTTCCGTTATTCCATGCATTTTTGTCATGCCTGGTGCTGTGCCTCCTTCCTATTAAGCACATGACTGCTGCCCCCACCAGATACATGTTCCCTCCAGAGTGCACTGGATTCTTGCCATTCTCATCTGCTTACCCAGCCAGCTCCTCAGTAAGTCCCCATTTGGTTTTCGTATATATGTATTTCATTGCCAGATTTTTTCTCTTTATTTGATAATTCTCCTAAACTCAAAATACATTGTACTATCTCCCATCTTTAAAAATAAATCTTGATTCACATTTGCCTCTACTTCTGGACAGTGCCCTGCTTTGAACGGCTAGACTCCCGCTGAGTTCTTATTCACACTGTATCTACCTTCTCTAGCCAGGTTCTCTCTTACACTCTGCAAGTAGGCTCTTGCTTTTCCTGCTCAACCAGATGCTCTTGACAGTATCAATGATCACCATTCCATTGTGAAATTCAGTACAAAATCTCATTTCTCCTATTGCCCACCTTCCAGGAAGAAATGATACAGCGGAGACTTTTCTGTTTGTTCAAATACTCTCTCAACTTAGTTTCCACATGTAAAACTCTCTCCTCTGGTTTCATTCTGTGCTCTATCTCTTTGACTTTCTCGTTTGGTAGACAGGGAGGGAGGTAGATAGATAGACAGATACAAAAATAGATAAACATATGCATATGTAGATTCTTCCTGATATTTAATGTTAGAGTGTTTGTACATCAAATTTCTATATATAAAACAATCCAATTAGGCAATTCAATCCAGCCTTTCTAAGTATCTTTTTAGTATGGTGTGTGCGTTCGTTCTCTATACTGCAAACCGAGAGGCATCTCCCTGCAGCCACAGCCCCGCACCATTCTTCATCTCCAATCTGGTCCATTCTGATTCTTACAATACTTTTCCACAAGAACAAACAAGAAACTAAAAGATCAAAAATTTTAAAAGTAGGGGGCTGGCACTGTGGCACAATAGGTTAATTCTCCGCCGGCAGTACTAGCATCCCATATGGGCGCCGATTCTAGTCCTGGCTGCTCCTCTTCCCATCCAGCTCTTTGCTATTGCCTGGGAAAGCAGTAGAAGATGGCCCAAGTCCTTTGGACCCTGCACCCACATGGGAGACCAGAGGAAGCCCCTGGCTCCTGGCTTTGGATCGGAGCAGCTCCAGCTGTTGCAGCCATTTGGAGAGTGAACCAGCAGACAGAAGACCTTTCTCTCTGTCTATCCCTCTCAATGTCTGTAACTCATCTCCCTCAAATAAATAAAATCTTTAAAAATTTTTTTTAAAGTAGGAACATTTCTAAGCCCTCACAACTACCAATCTAAATTTCTACACCTCATAGTTTCTTCGATGAGGAACGGGGTTTTGTTTTGTTTTGTTTTTTCTTTATACTATTTGTTGAACTCTTTTACTTAGGGCAAGATTAACTATACAATCATTAAGTTTATTGGAAAAAGATAACTATAAAAATTAAGAGTGTGGGGGCCAGCACTGTGTCACAGCAAGTAAAGCTACAGCCTGAAGTGCTGGCACCTCATATGGACGCTGGTTTGAGACCTGGCTGCTCCACTTCCGATCCAGCTCTCGTCTATGGCCTGGGAAAGCAGTAGAAGATGGCCCAAGTCCTTGGTCCCCTGTACCCACATGGGAGATGCAGATGAAGCTCCTGGCTCCTGGCTTTGGATCAGTGCAGCTCTAGCTACTGTGGCCATCTAGGGATTGAACCAGCATATGGATGACCTCTCTCTCTTCCTCTCTCTCTCTGCCTCTCTGTAGCTCTTTCAAAAAGTAAATAAATCTTACTATCCACTCTGTCTGTCAAAAAAGAAAAAAAAAAGTAAATAAATCTTAAAAAAAATTAGAGTAGAAATCTGAAAAGGAGGGAAAAGAGGGGTTGGAGTGTGAGTGGGTGGAATGTGGGGGGGGGGGAAGTGCCACTATATTTCTAAAGTGGTATAGAGGAAATATATGGAACTTGTATAACTATAAATAAAATATATTAATAAAAATGCTGCACCTCAATAAAGGATTCCACTATTTACACAGTTGCTTAAATTAAACACTTTGGAGTAAGTTATGACTTTCTTTCAAGTGTCACTTCATATCTACCAGGAGATTCTCCTAGCTTTATGGGATGTAAATATATATATATATATATATATATATCCACAGCAGCAACAATTTTATCATCTTTGTTCCTACCATCCTGGAGCAAGTGTCTACATTTTGTGCCTGAACATACATAGTAGACTTGATAACTTTTCTCTAATAGCATATTTTTTTTTTAGATTTTTTTTAACTTTTATTTAATGAATATAAATTTCCAAACTACGACTTATGGATTACAATGGCTTCCCCCCCATACCGTCCCTCCCACCCACAACCCTCCCCTTTCCCACTCCCTCTCCCCTTCCATTCATATCAAGATTCATTTTCAATTATCTTAATATACAGAAGATCAGCTTAGTATACATTAAGTAAGGATTTCAACAGTTTGCTCCCACACAGAAACATAAAGTGAAAAATAATAGATGATTTTTTTAAATGATGATGAAATCAGATCAGACCTATTGTCATGTTCTAATAGCATATTTTAAGAAAAATCATTCTTTTAAAGATAAATTAGATAACATTAACTACTCTAAACAGAATATTCCATGACCTCCCAATTCAAAACAAACACAAGATATGTACTCTGGTCTATGAGGCACTGTGCAATCCGAAGGCTTTGGTTATGTTTTGACTTCTCTCTTGCCATTCGCCCCTTAATTCACCTTTCGATCTCCCGTTGCTCCTTGAAAACTCCAAGAACATTTTTGTTTCATGCTTTGCATTTGCTCCCCTCCTTGCTAGGATGTCATATTCCAGATATTTGAATGACATAGCCTTTTCATTAGGATTTCTGATAAAAAATCATGCCATATGCGAAATTTCCCTGTGCAACCTAAAGAATCATCTCCAACATTTTTTATCTCTTAACCATGCCTTACTTTGTTTATAATACTTACTACTACCTTATATTTTTCCTGGAAGACCAAAAGGCAGAAATACTGTCTAAGTTTGAATACAGGAGATACTCAATATTTGTTGAATAAACAAATGAAAGGAATGTCATTTGTTGTAGCTGCAAAATTCACATATAATTCCACGTGTGGACCAGAGCTGGCAAATCGTGTTTCCTGAAATATTGCTCTTCACTTGATTGTATAAAATGGCTTTAGTGGCCATGGTCTCTTAATAACACTAAGTTTGATTGAAGAGCCATGTCAAGCAATTTGGGCTGTTAGCTATTAATCTGAAAACTGAGAATGAAAAAAAAGTTGATGAATCATACCAGTTATAGAAAATCGCTAATTTAATAAGCAACTCATTAGAATTTGTTACAGTGGCTCTGAAGTTTAATGAGCAGAAATTTTTCCTCTAATTTTTCTGAAGCAGTGAGATGCCAGTGAACTGAACTGATGCCTTAATAATAGTGATTTTTTTAATCTACTTTCTTCTTCATAAGAAATTAGCTCACATATCCTCTAATTCACTCAACATCAGCTGCAACAGTGTGAGAAATTGAAATCACGTCATTTTATTGTGTTGAAATATGTTACAGAGTACATATTTCAACACCATGTTTTTAGCCCTGTGGTAACTAGCTAATTGTTATATAGGTTAGTTTATTAATAGATTTTTATGATGTGTTTATCTAACACAGCAAGCTAATTAGAAAAATGGCAGTAACTGCTGCCAAGATTTCTGATGAGCATTCTAAATTCTCTCTTCAGTACTCTTTCTTGATCAAAACTTTTCATTTTCATCTGTTGAGGAAGACTAAATCTATTTAACCATTTTTGAAATTATAATTAATTTGCACATGTGTATTTACTTAATAGAGCTCTTTTAAAATAAAGCTATTTTTATACCCCATATTGCATTTTGACAGGCTTTTTTATATAAAGGGCAAAAAACTTATCTTCTAAATTTGGTCAAATTTCAAAGATACTTTTAGAAGTCATGTTAAGGATGATTATGGCTGACAAAAAATATGATCCTCAAAATCATGTACTTTGAAGTCAATAGCACTGAATTAAATACCAGGTCAGGCATTCAGTAGCTGTGACCTTGAACATTTAGACTAATCTCTCTAAAGCTCAGTTTCTATATCTTTCAAATGACAAAAAGTCCGTGATAGAGAATGGTTGTGTGGCTTGCCTCCATAAATTTACATGCTGTTTGATTCATACATAAGTGTTCCTTCCTACTCTACCATACTTCTTTGTCGCTCCCCGTCTTCGTGGAGGAACGACACAGGACCCTGCGCTGTTCTTTCATCTGCTCGGCCCTCCCCGGGTTTGCTGCTGGTTCTTCCCGGGTTGGCTACCGACCCTTCCACCTCCGTGGAAGGGCGGTTCCCCCTGCCACATTCCCCACTTCCGCGGGGGAGCGGCACACCGCCGGCCGGCTCTCTCGGGGGCTGCACAGGTGTTCCCCTTAGATGTTCCTGGTGCATGCCGTCTCTCTCCTCTTTTATAGTCCTCCTCCGCCAATCCCAACTCGGCTGCCCACACGCCGAGTACGCTGCTCTCCTCCAATCAGGAGCAGGCCCCACAGTCTATTGGTTGAACTGGAGGCATCTGTGTAGAAGCTGTTTCTCCCTTCTCAGCGCCATAGTGTGGAGAGCAGATGCATAGAATAAGTCTTAATTCCAGTAACTTAGTCTAGTCCGAGTTGCTCCCAGTTGCTCCCCACATTCTTGAAATACCAACCCATTCATTCTGCCATTCTTTAAAAAAAAATTTCTTAAGAGTAGACTAAATGCCCAGTATTGCAAACCAAATTCCCCTCCTTCAAAGTACTATAAGAATTGAAGCAACTGTCAATTTTTTTTGTTTGTTGCCACAAGCAAAAAAAAAAAAAGCATAATTATCTTAATGTATTTGAAATTTACAACTGGTAGTAAATGGTTTATATTTAACTTGAAAAGGTAATTTTTCCTCCAGTTTTAAAATTTAAAACGATGTAAATGGAGACCAGCAGTACTTAAACAATTGCATAGATAGAGTCAGATAGAGTCTGTATTCATTTTCTCAAAAGTTTTTTTTAGACCTTATGTTCCTTATAACACAAGCAAGTTTTGACAGGTTGAGCATCATTGCTAATTGATAGGTAACCCTGGTGGGGAGCAAGGAATAATGCATGGTTTTTAAGATAAATAGGCACAGAGGGTTATTTTGTCTACTTGTCAACAGAATCTGGAAGAACATATACTTTGAAGTTTGACAGTCATTATTTCTGCCCCTGTGAACTATCTATGTGAGCAGAATCAAATCTCTTAATCTCACAAACTCATGTCCTCATCTAAAAGTATGTCTTGAATAGAAGTGATAAATTGCAAAATCCCTGCCATATGTTCGACAAAGAATTGTAACGTTTTCGAAACTTATCTCGTCACTTTTTAATTACTTTCATTATAGCTTTGAAATATATTAATAAATGGAAATGGTTCTATTAATAATTCTAAGCTATTCATTCAACAAATAATTACGAGATGTCAAGATTTAGACATGAAGTCATGTCCTTAAAGAACTTTTATTATGTTCAGAAAGAGTTAGTCTAAAATAATAGTAATTCATGAATATGCATTTGTTTTCCAAATTAATGCTGTGTTTTAAAGCCTAATGTAAGTGTGTATCCAAGAGTCACTCATGTCTTCAGAGTGTGCTGATTACATGGAACTCTAGGAAGCAGAAGTTCTGAAACAGAATACAGTAAAACCAGCTTTGGAAAACAATATTTCTGAATGTTGATTTTTGGCATCAGGCCAGTGTTTTCCTCTCTTTCTCAGTCCATAGAACTCTGAACAAATTGTACTCCATCCTAGCTTTCTGAACACTGAATTACTATTATCTTAGCCTAACTATCTTCCCCATCATAATACGAGTTCTTTAAGGACATGGGTTCATTTATAACTCTTGGCATCCCATAATTATTTGTTGAATGAATAGCTCAAATTATAACAGACAGGAAGATAGTCTGGGAAATTAGATAAAATAGGGATTCATTTCCTTTTACCAGTCACCACAATTTCCTATTCACAAACACGTTGTTCTACAGTCTCCATATTTTTCATGATCTAATGTATTCTAATCTTTAAAGAAATCTTATCTGCTAATTAGAATATGAATATTTTTGCTAAATGAGTCTTTGAATTAAAAAGAATTATATGGAACTACATCACACCTCCCTTTCTAAAAGCAGGATAGAACAAAATCTAGTTTATTCTTTTAGAATAATCAAATCCCTAACTGATTATTAGGATGGTTTTTAATAAGTATATTTTATGGAAAATCTGTTACACTGTAAAAAATACATTTCTGAATGAGATATGCAGTTTCACTTAAGAATATCCTTAGACTTAGTAAGAATTAAAGTATATTTGGAGATTCTATTCTTTGTATTCATCATTTTAGAAATATCTGTGAATTACCAAATATTCTAGAAATTGGTGCATTTCTTATTTTTTATAACCAAATTGAATAGGATCTTGGAGTTTTTGGCATCCAGAAATCCCAAACTGGAATCCGAAGCCCTAATTTTTAACTATATCCATCACCTGAGAAATTTATTTAATTTTATACAAGAAACCAAGTTATACCTAACATTGGCAGAAGTAAATTTACTAATCATTTAAAATGATTTTATGATATCAATGATATTAGACTAAGAACTTATAAGCCATGTACAATATTTTAGACTGTATTTGATTTTTTTCAGGCTATAATGCTCAGTTGCTTATGTTAGTGCCATTTGATATTTGGATTGATTCAAATTTCTTCCTATGACTGCATATACATTATTTAATTATAAATGAAAAATATAGCTAGATGTCTTTAACATTTAGACAAAAAGTTTTTATGACTAGTCTTAGAAGTCTATTTTCTCATTTGATTGGATTTTTTAGCAATTAGCTTTTGATTTATCCATATATGTTTCAGAATTTATAGATAAAGTTAGTATGGAAATGTTTTAGACATAAGTGTAGAATATGTAAACAAATTAAATTTCCAAGTCTCAAGAGAAAAATTGCATAAACCCATTTCCAAATTTCTAGTTTCAGCTCCAATTCTATTCAATTGTCTCTAGCATAAAGGACAAGAGAACCTAAACTCTTTTCCTATTAAACAATGAAAGGTGAACTGATTCATAAATATATCTTGTGGTTTTTATCCCAGGAGTAGATACAAAAAGAATTGCTTCTTAATCTGTTAACGTTTTCTTATTTCAAATCATAGTAATATTTCTAAAATTCTAACCATGAAGGCAGCATTTACTTGATAGAAAACTAAAATGAACAATTATAATAAGGATGCTAAAGGAACCAGTTTATCTAGCAAGCTGTGGACAAAAAAGTAAAAAAAATCTGCATGCAGTGACTCTTTGATATTTCCATTTTGCCAAATGCAAAATGTATCAAATTAATCTTTGTTGTAATTGGATTTAACTTCATTTTTATTAACACTAATTTAAATCGTATTAACAATAGTATGTAGCAATTAAAATGTGAATGTGAAATGGCTATAATGTAGTGTTAAGTGAAGAAAACAAAAATGTACTTGTTATAATTATAAACACTGTAGAGAAAGGAGAGGTTAGAAAAAGAACTGGAAAAAATTAAGTAAAACAGTAATGTTGTAATATACAAACCCCATATTCTAAATTTCTACAATTTTTCAACAATAATTTGAAATTGTTTTGCTATAATTTAAAATTATACTTAAATTCTGTAACATACTAAATGTTCATTCCATTATGTCTAAAATAATTTTAAATTCCCAAATAGAATTGTATTATGAAGCACACAGCAGATTATTTCAGTAAAATTTCAACACTGGGGTTGACACTGTGGCATAGTGGGTAAAGCTGCTGTCTATAGCAATGGGATCCCATGGCCACCTGTTTGAATCCAGGCTGCTCCACTTCCAGTCTGGTGCTCTGCTGGTGCACCTGGGAAGCAGCGAGGGACAGTCCCCAAGTGCTTGGGCCCCTGCACCCACTTGGGGGACCTGGAGGAGACTCTTGTCTCCTTGCTTTGGATCAGCCCAATCACGCCATTGTGGCCATTTGGGGAGTGAATCAGAAGATGGAAAATCTCTCTCTCTCCCTCCGTCTCTGTAACTGTGCCTTTCAAATAAATAAATAATAAAAATAAATCAACACTTTCAAATATGAAACAAATATGCAATTGTAATTTTTCATAGAATATTGATTCATGCAATAGACATTTCTTGAGGTACCAAATGCCTATTGATTTTCTAAACATAAGTGTTTAAATATGCCAACAATGTTAGCCATTTAACCCAGTCCTAGGTGAATATTATATATATTATTTATTTGAGATAAAGAGGCAGCGAGATTTGCCATTTGCTAGTTCAATCTCCAAATGCCTGAAATAGCTGGGGCTGACCCAGGCTCAAGCCAGAAGCCAGGGATTTAATCTGGGTCTCCCAGGTATGTTGCAGGAACTCAAATACTTGAGACATTATCTGCTGCTTCCCAAAGTATATCTTACTTAGCAGGAAGCTGGAATAAGAACCTTAGATGGTATTTGAACCCAGGTACTATGATGTGGGATGTAGGTGTCTCAACCACCATATTAATAGCTAAGCCAAATGCCTGCCTTTCTATGTATACGTATTTTAAAGACATTCACTCATTCCCATATTTTCTTTCTTTCTGCTTTATATAATTTGGTCTCTTTCTGACCTAGGTTTTAATCTATAGCCACAAACACTTAAATAGCAGATTGCTATTCTATGCATAGAATCTTGAGGGTTTTTTTTAAGTTTTTTAATTTTTTTAACTTTTATTTAATGAATATAAATTTCCAAAGTACAGCTTATGGATTACAATGGCTTTCCCCCCATAACGTCCCTCCCACCCGCAACCCTCCCCTTTCCCATTCCCTCTCCCCTTCCATTCACATCAAGAATCTTGAGTTTTTAATATGCCTAAGCCTTTGCCTGACAAATATGGAAAAGGCATTCAAGAACCAAACAGAAAACTTGGAATTTAACAATGAGTCTAACATAAACAGCTGACACAACACACAGTATCTGAAATTCCAAGTATTTACAAAAATCATACATCTTAAAACATATTAATTTTCTCTGAAGCTATAGGATATGGCTTGAATAAGGATAAATTTATATTGTTTTTTTACTTATTTTTTTCAGGTTTATAACCATAGAATATTTTTTCTCACATGTAAGTCACTCAATGCTCCCTAATTGTATGCTCTGTCTCATTTGTTTCTTTATGGAAAAATCATTTGAATTGGAAAATACAAATAAAACAGTTTAGGGGTATGCTATTTCCATCAAAAATACAAAGAACAATTTTAGAATTTTTAATTAAAATGATCTATTTCCATACAACTGAAGAATACTAATTGCAAGTAATCCTTATCTACTTTTAAATATAAAATATTATTTTTCCAACATCAGAATGTATAAAATATCTCAATTTTTTTATTTTTAAAAAGATCATCCTAATTTTAATTATTTAAAAATGTTTTTTAAAATACACTCAAAGACAAGGTCCACTACACATTTATCGTAGCCTAATAAACTAAACAACAATCACAATAATTTTAGAAGAAAGCCTCATTTAGAGGAAAGACTAAAGCTACCT
The DNA here is from genome assembly GCF_964237555.1 of Oryctolagus cuniculus. Classification (NCBI taxonomy): domain Eukaryota; kingdom Metazoa; phylum Chordata; class Mammalia; order Lagomorpha; family Leporidae; genus Oryctolagus; species Oryctolagus cuniculus. Next base: position 76,004,954 of record NC_091433.1, on the reverse strand, counting down.
TTAGCAGCATTATCTTCATGGAAACTATAATACATATACTCACTAATAAAAGTTTAAGAATTAGAATTAATTAAAATAGAAAAGATTATCATTATTCATTAAGTCCATAATTACTTGTTGAGTATGCCTGGCACTGCACCAGAGAGGGTAGGCATATTCAACATGCCTGTGAACTTCATGAACAGACATTAAAACCACATAAATCATGTACAAATGTCACAGGAGTATGGAAATTAATTTTCCTTAAATTCAATTTTCCATCTTAATTAATACCAATGTTAAACCTTTTCTTGTCATTAAAATAGTATGTATGCCTTATGTCTTACAGAAGTAATAGTTGAAAATAATAGAAATATTACATTGTATGTAATATTTGCCATACAATATTAAGGTTGATAAGCCTTTGTCATTTTCTTTCATTTACTAAGACAATATACTGTGTATAGTAACACTCATCTACCTTTGTGGGTCTGTTTTGATAGGATACGTATACAATATGAGACAGTATTGAAGATCTAGCTAGTGATAAATGGTCAATAAGTATATAAAAAATTGTTCAGCATCTTTAATCATCAGAAAAATGTAAACCAAAACCACAAGGAGCTATCACCCCACCCCCGTTAAAATTCTTGTTTCACAAATATTCAATTAATAAAAATATTGTTAAATTGATCATTTGGAATTCAAAAAGAAACAAATATTCTTTGAGGTCCTACTATGTGGAAGGGAAAAGAACAGTGGATACACACAGGTACTTCTACAGGACAAAAAATATACAAAGATGAGGCCAGCAGTGTGGCACCCCTGGCTGTCACCACCTGTGACACCAGCATACCAATAAGCACCAGTTTGAGTCCCAACAGCTCCACTTCCTATCCAGCTCCTTGCCAATGCTCCTGGGAAAGCAGCAGCAGATGGTACAAGTGCTTGGATCCTTGCAACCATATGGAAGACTGGATGGAGTTCCAGGCTCCTGGCTTTGGCTGGACCCAATATTGGCCATTACAGTCATTTGGAAAATGAACCTATTAATGAAAGAGTGTGTGTGTGTGTGTGTGTGTGTGTGTGTCTTTCTGTAACTCTGCCTTTCAAATAAGTAAAATAAATCTTGGCAAGGGTACAGAAAAAAAGGAACACTAACAATGTTAAAGGAATGTAAATTAATACAACAAACAGTATGGAGGTTCCTTGGAAAATAAAAATAGAACTACTATATAATCCTGCAATCATGCTACTGGGCATATGTCTAAAATAAATGATAGTAGTGTATTGATGAGATATTTGCATGCCAAGTTCATTGCAGCACAGCTCAAAATAGTCAAGATATGGATTCAAGTGCTCCTCGATAGATAAATAGAAAAAGAATACACAAACACACGAGCATAAATACACACACACACACACACACACGATGGATTCTTGTACAGCCATAAAGCAGGGATAAAATCCTGTCATTTGCAACTACAAGGATGAACCTAACTAAATAAACCAGACACAGACTGACAAATACTGCATGAACTCACTCATGTTATATCTGACAAAAGTTGTTCACATACAAATAGAGAAAAGAATGGTAGTTAACAGAGGCTGCAGGCGGAAGCAAAAGGGGGAGGTGTGAGCTTGGTCAATGGGTACAAAGTTACAGTTAGGGGGAATAAATTCTGGTGACCTTTTCACAATACGTCAAATCTTGAGCTTGAGAGCTTTTGAGGTTGTGTGCACATCTGCAACTCTATAAGGCAATAGTTTCATTTACCTCAGTTTTACTTCATTTTTAAACTTAAACTCCAAAAACTGTTCCTAAAAACTCCAGCAACCATATTTAACCTTGACCTGATTTTTTACATGAATATGTCATTGCATTATTTATTGTGTTTTCAATGTATATATATATATACACATACATATAAAATATATATATATATATTCATGTATATATATGAATGGCAGTTCCACATTGTGACCCGATTCCTTAGGAATAAAACAATTAAGAAATGCACTGGTGCTGCTAAGACACAAAACACACTTTCTCCTGAATACTGAAACATTGGGGTGATAAATATATTCATTTGCTATACTACTGTATGGGCCCCTAGTTTCTCATTTTTCTGCTAAAAAGTAATTAACTAAGCAAAATATAATAGTTCCAAGTCTATTAGGAAAGTATTGTGGGAATTTAAATAAATTAGCTATGATTAGAAGTAATGCAAGCTATAATAGTACCAGGTTTAATAGTAAAAGTCATTCAGATAAGATGCATAATAATTTGTATAACAAAAGTCCAGGACATTAAATATTAAAGTATATCCAAGTCAAAGGAATGAAAATTCAGGGGCTGGCACCCATGTATGAGACCCAGAAGAAGCTCCTGGCTCCTGGTACTGGGCTTTGGATGGGCGCAGCTCTAGCCATTGCAGTCATTTGGGGAGTGAGGCAGAGGTAGGAAGGCTTCTCTCTCTTTGCCTCTGGCTCTGCCTCTCTGTAATACTTCCTTCCAAATAAGTAAATAAATAAATCTTAAAAAAAAAAAAAAAAAAGAAGGGGCTGTGGCGCAGCAGGTAAAGCCACGGCCTGCAGTGCCGGCATCCCATATGGGCACCAGTTCTAGTCCCGGCTACTCCACTTCCGATCCAGCTCTCTGCTATGGCCTGGGAAAGCAGGAGAAGATGGCCCAAGTTTTTGGGCCCCTGTACCCGCGTGGGAGACCTGGTAAAAACTCCTGGCTCCTGGCTTCAGATCTGCACAGCTGCAGACATTGTGGCCATCTAGGGAGTGAACCAGCAGATGGAAGACTTTCTCTCTCGCTCGCTCTCTCTCTCTCTCTCTGCCTCTCTGTAACGGCCTTTCAAATAAATAAATATAACTTTAAACACTGTGAAAAGAAGTAAAAATTAAAAAAATTCCAACATTGCAAATTGAATTTCTTTTCAGATATTTCAGTCTGTTGTTTCAAATATATTACAATGCTAAACAACTAACAGTATTATTGTAATTTGAGGAAAAGCCATAGAGAAAAATAGAAGGAATATAAGGAGAAAGTCACCAACAAGAAAATTACTCATTGAGTTAGGACAACTCAAGATGTGAAAATACTGCAATAAAGGTAACCAAATACAATTCAAAATGCATGTGATATTGAGGTGTAAATCAGAATTAAACTAATCTCCTAAATAAGATTTTTAAAAATATTTGTGGTTACAAAGAACCTTGGGCATCCATTTCTTTTCTGTTTTTTTCTTTTTTGACAGGCAGAGTTAGACAGTGAGAGAGAGAGACAGAGAGAAAGGTTTTCCTTCCGTTGGTTCATCCCCCAAATGGCCGCTAGGCTGGCGCTGCACTGATCCGAAGCCAGGAGCCAGGTGCTTCTCCTGGTCTCCCTTGCGGTTGCAGGGCCCAAACACTTGGGCCATCCTCCACTGCACTCCCGGGCCACAGCAGAGAGCTGGACTGGAAGAGGAGCAAGGGGGATAGAAACTGGCACCCCAACCAGGACTAGAACCCGGGGTGCTGGGGCTGCAGACGGAGGATTAGCCTAGTGAGCCACAGTGCCGGCCAAACATCCATTTCTGAGAAATAATATATTTTAAGTAACAGAACTGAGACATATCCAGCACTTAAAACAGTGACACCTGGGCCAGTATTGTGGCTAAGCGTGTAAAGCCGCTACCTGTGACGCCAGCATCTCCTATGGGCACGGGTTGGTTGGAGTCCAGGTAGCTCCACTTCCAATCCAGCTCCCTGCTAGTGGCCTGGAAAAGCAGCAGAAGGTGGCTCAAGTACTTGGGCCCCTGCACACATGTGGGAGACTCAGGGAAGCTCCTGACTCCTGGCTTTGGTATGGCCCAGCCCTACACTTTGCAGCCATGAGGGAGTGAACCAGAGATGGAAGAAAAAGCTTTGTTTCTCTGCCTCTCCCTCTCTCTCCCTGTAACTCTGCCTATCAAATAAATAAATCTTAAAAAATAAAGCGAGAAAGAAAACAGTGATACCTCCTTCCCTAAGAACGTTCATAGATTCAGAAATATTATAATCAGAAATCATCAGAAATATGTATGCCAATTGGTTAGAGCACTATTTTTAAGTACAGTCCCCTTTTGGGGCATCCTCCAGGCAAAAAGCACTCTTTTTAATGGTGCGTCTATTTTATCCTGAATGCCTATTTCTACTTATCAGCAAAACAAATGAAACTTTATTTTATGGCACTTAATGAGAAAAAGTTTTTAAAAGGAAATGAAAGTTTTAAAATGTAGTAATGCCATATTGCACTTGAAATGCAATACTTATTTCAAGCTCATAATGACTTTGAACCAATGCTTTAACAACATGATTTATTCTGGTGCATCATAATCTAATATTAAAAACTACTTGTATCAATGAAAACCAATAAAGCACATATTTTTGGTGGTGACTAAAATACCTTATACCTAAAAAAAATGCTAAAGCATTTTTATATTAAATATTGTATTTGTCAGCACAGAATGGTCAATTTCATATGGTACTTGTATTTTTGTTTCATTTATAGTGTCCCTCAATATGCAAATGATTAGGAAAAAACAAATATGAAAATGTGCAGCATAGAAGTATGAATAAAAATAAAATGAACAGAATCAGAAAAATGAATCCAGTAAAAAAGAAATAATCTAATTATAAAAACCTATGTATTCAAGGAGAGTTGAATTCAAATGGAATTAAGCTCCCCAGCACCCAAAACACTCAGGTTAGTGTAGTCCTCGTTGTCGGAGACTGACAAACTTACCAGGGGATGCCAGGATTTTCTTACTACTAAACTTAAAAAATCAGACCAATGTAAGGTTTTGTTTTACAGAAGCAAGAGTGCCAATTGTCCTTAGAAATATTAACTATATCAAATATAACAGTTTAGTATGGGTGAACTGTGCCGCTTCCCACTATAAAGCCAAGCTTATTATTAAAGCTATTATTTTCAAGGGACTACTGTAATGTGGTCCTAGATTGTAGACTTTTCATTGTCTGGTTTGGCTGAAGGATAATATTTGAGAACATGAATTTATTTTTTAAAATGCATATGCTTTAGGCAATTTTCTAAAAATAAGAAAGCAGAGAAAACAACACTTAATCTATGTTGTATATTCAAGGAAACCTGGAAAGTAAATAGATTGAGAGGTTCAAAGTTCTTAGAAAGGCATGTTGCGATTTGGTTGAGGACAGATATGTAAGAGTAGAAATCAGAAGGCCATAGGAGGCTTAATCCTTCTCCAAATGTTCAGAGAAACCTGCTGAAGGTAGTACAAGCCAATAAATGTGGGCAATGACACAACTTTCAACGCATTGTTTATGCATGGATCAGTAGATGAAAGAGTAAATCAGAGAGGCCAGAAAGAATCAAAGTATCCACCTACACTTGTACTGCAGTGTATAAATCCATGAAGCCATCTGCCCATGGGTTTAGGGTACAGAGCCTGCCTCTATGAAAACAGTAACAAGTGGAGCCCAAACACAGCCAAGGTCATAGAGAGATCTCCTTTCCCCACAAAGAACCAGAGCTAGGTAGAATAATATGATCAATAGCAGGCAAAGTGAAAAATTTCCCCTGACAGTTTGAAGGGACAAGTCTACTGTCTCAGTAACTTTAAAAAGCCCTAAGCAGAAAATTTAGATGAATGCCATCTTGCTTTGAGAGTGCCCATGGGTATTTGGCAGAAATAAATATAAGCACATCCTGTAAGTTTACACTTTTTAAATGGCCTCTAAGAATTCTCCTAGGGAAATTTCAATTAAGAGGAGCTCAAAATCTTTAAATCCCAGAACACTTCAGGAAATAAGTCATCATCAGTAAAAGCTGGCAGGAACGCAAACATCAGGTAAAGGCATTAGTATATGCAGGCAAGATATTCAGCTCACTAAAAAGGATAAAAATTGTGAAGTTGATGGCATTCAGTAACACATCTTCAAACACCAAATTGATAGAATTATGGGAGAAAGTCATTAATCTCCCACCATAGGAGTAGATCTAACCATTTTTCACAGTAATTGATCTATCAATCAAATAAAAAATCACGACAGATATATGGGATTTGAATAACAGATTTTTAAAGGAAAATATTGCCGAAATATTTACAAAATGAAATCATGACAGGCAATGAAATAAGTCGCAATGAATTTTTAAAAAATCATTATTATGGAAGCCACATATTTTGTGTATAATGCAAGTCAGAAAGCAGGAAAATGTACAAAGAGAATAATTAAAACATTTTTCAATCCTTAGAAATGCTGAAGAAAATATATACAGCAAAACTTGTGTGAAGCTGATAAAGTGGTACAAAGAAAAAGAAAAATAAGCAAAGCATATTTCACAATCCTTCCAAACACTGAGGAAAATGGCACATGGCAACAATTGTGTGAGGCTGATAAAGTGGCACACAGAAAGACAATTATACTTTTCTTATGTCAGTAAAAAAAAATGAAATAATTAAGCAAAGTATCTAATTTTGAATGTAGTAAAATTACAACTGAATGAACTTAGAAATAAAAAAAGGAAAGCATAAAATTAAGAAGTTAATGTAGAAAATGAAGTTAGGGGACCGGTGTACCGGCACTGTGGCATAGTGGGTAAAGCTGCCGCCTGCAGTGCTGGCGTTGGTTGTAGTCTCGGCTGCTCCACTTCTGATCCAGCTCTCTGCTACGGCCTGGGAAAGCAGTAAAATATGGTCCAAGTGTTTGGGCCCCTGCACCCGCGTGAAAGACCTGGAAGAAGCTCCTGGCTCCTGGCTTTGGATCGGTGCAGCTCCAGCCATTATAGCCAAATGGGGAGTGAACCATCATCGGATGGGAGACTCTCTCTCTCTCTCTCTCTCTCTCTCTGCCTCTCCTACTTTCTCTGTGTAACTCTGATTTTCAAATAAATAAATAAATAAATCTTTAAAATTCATATGGAAACACAAGAGACCCCAAATAGTTTTACACTCTTATACAACTAAAACACAGCTGAAGGAATCACAATATCCAATTTCAAGACACACTACAGGGCACTTATAATCAAAACAGCCTGGTACTGGCACAAAAAGAGACAGGTAGACCAATGGAACAGAATAGAAGCCCCAGAAATTAATCTACACATCTACAACCAACTGATCCTTGACAAATAAGCTAAAATCAGTCTTTGGAGAAAGGATAGTCTCTTCAAAATATAGTGTTGAGAAAATTAGATCTCCACATGCAAAAGTATGAAACAGACCATACCTTGGGGCTGGCACTGTAGCTTAGCGGGTAAAGCCGCTGCCTGCAGTGCCGGCATCCCATATGGGCACCAGTTTGAGTCCCAGCTTCTCCACTTCCAATCCAGCTCTCTGCTATGGCCTAGGAAAGCAGTAGAAGATGGCCCAAGTTCTTGTGCCCCTGTATCCACGTGGGAGACCTAGAGGAGGCTCCTGGCTCCTGGTTTCGGATCATGGCAGCTCCAGCTATTGCAGCCAACTGCGGAGTGAACCAGCGAGTGGAAGACCTCTCTCTCTCTCTTCTTCTCTCTGTGTAACTATGACTTTCAAATAAATAAATCTTTAAAAAAGGACTCATACTTTATATCTTATAAACAAAAATCAATTCACAGTGGATCAAGGATCTAAATCCATGACCTTGTATTATCAAATTACTAGAGGAAAACATTTGGGGAAACTCTGCAGGACATTGGCATAGGCAACAGACTTCTTGGATAAGTCCCCAGAACAGGCAATAAAAACAAAAATAGACAGATAGAATCACACCAAGCTGAAGAGCTACTGCACTACAAAGGAAACCTTGAACATAATGAAGAAGCAATCAACAGAATGGGAGAAATATTTGCAAAATATGCATCTGATAAAGGTTTAACTTTATACTGAAAGTACACATATATAAACACATACACATGCACACAAAATCATGCTTTGAAAACATATCTGTCCAATTAAAAATGAATTTTCTAAGATTCAGTCTCTTGTTAGGAATTTCTTACTGCATTCAGGGGATGCTCCTTACTAGGCCTTCTTAGAAAATGAATTATAACCTGAAACAATATCCAAAAAATTGGCTAGGACTTATGCTTGTGAATATAAAATAGATACCAAAAAATCACTAAGGAAAAGATTAACAAGTTTTATCTGGATTTAATTAATCATGTAATGCCCTTTTAAAAATTATTCCCATGGAAACAAAGGAATATTAACTGGGTAATTGACTTTAAGTCAGTGATAATTGCACTATGATTTGAATGTCCCCTCAAAAATTCATGTTAAAATTTAATTTCCATTCTGACTGTACTAAGAAGAGGACATGTAGAAGGTGATCAGGTCATCATAACTCTGCTGTCCTGAGTGGATTAATGTTAATACCATGGTAGTGGGTTCTTTATACAAGGAGGAAGTTCAGGCTCCTTTTTCTCACTTTGTCTCATACGCCTTCTGCCATGGATGAGCAAGCATGAGGGTTTTCCCACATGTGGCCCCTCAAACTTCAGCTTCCCAGCTTCTAGACCCAGGAGACATGGAAGACTGTTCTTTACAAATCTCACTCTCCAGTATCTTATTATAGCAGCAGAAGACTGTCTAAGGAAATTGCAAAAAGGAACCTTAAAATTCATTTTTGAAAACCTAAATTAATTGCTCTAGACAAAAGCCTAGAACATTTCAGTAACCCATATTTGTACACATAGCTAAGCAATTCAACAATACTTTAATGTTTCTTAGGAAACTGTGCAAGTTCATAGGAATTTTCTGTAATCAAAAAATGGTGCTAAATGTTAGATTCTAATGGTGGTGAGAAAGGCTTTGAAGACACTCATACTCATGCTACTCTAAGATTCTATTGGTGAAGTGATGGCCAAAATATGAAAGAAACGACAGATTTATAAATCCCTTCATTTCTTTTACTCTTTCTCCCTTTCTTTTCTCCATCTTACTTTTTTGCTTTTCTGCATATCTGATCTTGGTCACAAATACATATTTTCCAAAAAAGACCTTTTTGGTCAATACACTAACCAGAAATATTTAATCAATTTTACTAAGATAAATATAGAAAAAAATGCACAAAGCCAGTTGAAAACTTCACAATTTGCTTTTCTTCTCCATGCTGAATGAAATCCTTGGTACCTCTTAAGTATCTAACATTTACTATAATTGGATTTAAAAACAACAGTAACAATAATAACTAAAGAGATTGACCTTCAATAGATACTTTTTCCTAGAGAAAACAGATGAGTGGAAATGTTTAAATTATTTGTATCACCATTATCAAACAAAACATTTCAGAGAACCTGTTACCGATGGCCATTAGATTCAGTTGGATTTAGTAGGCTCTGTTTCAGTATACATCTGAATTACTTTTTCCTTTAGGCAGGTATGGACAAAGGATGGTTCACGAGTCAAACCTGGCCCTCACTTGTTTCTGTAACTAAGTGTTACTGCAACAGAGCTTTGCTCATTTGCTTATGTGTTTATGGTCTGTTCCTCTACAGCAGAGCCAAGTCGACTTGAGTTGTTGCAACACAGAATGTATGGCTCACAGAGACAAAAATATTTACTGTCTGACCCTTTGCAAAAGGAAACTTTTATCCCTCTGCTTTCTAGCAAGACTTCATGAAAGAGTCTGATTTGTTGTAAATTATTTTGTATCCTCCAAAATTCATGGATTTGAAACTCATTATGCAGTGCAACAGTGTTGGAAGAGGGAGCCGAATGCGGGGAGTTTACACAGAGAGAACTCCACCCCCATGAATGGATGGATGTTGATACTAAAGGGTCTTATGGGAGCTGGTTCTCTCTCTTTTGCTTTACTGCCATGATTGGACAGAGATACTTCTTGTTTTGCCTTTCTGCCATGTGAGAAGACGGCACATATGGACAGATTTAACCAGACTCCCCAGCCTCCAAGAGCAGGAAAGAGCAAAAATCTGTTCTTTGTAAACTATCCTACTTTTCAGGTATTTTCTTACTTTCTGCACCAATACTTTTAATCTTCCGAGATTTATATTCTTCAATCAGGCTTTTGATCCCAAAATTTCATTAAAAGTGTTCTTGGTTTCAACATCATCAAAGATCCCCAAATTACTAATAGCAAAAACTGATTGTCACGTCTTCACTTACTGCCCTCCATCAGCAGAATTCAATATAGCTGAGTGTTCCGTCTCCCTCAACCAATTTCTCACTTGGCTTCCCCAACTCCAGTCTACTCTTGACTGAATTCTTTGGACCTCTTTGGCTGTTTCTCCTTTGTTTCATTTTCCAACTGCCTCTATCTCCTTACTTGCAAATTTGTTGAATACTTAAATTTCTGTTTTTGACCTCATATTTATAACTAATATCACTCCTTTGGTGATTTCATTTAGTCATTTCATTTAAATATTAGCTATAAATTGAGAACTCACAAACATGTATATATCCATCTCACACTTTGTCCCAGAATCCCAGAGTCAGTTACCCAGCCTCCTAGTTGACATCTTCACTTGGCAAAAAAACCGCTCAACCTCAACATGTCCAAAATAGATTTCCTAATCTCTGCTGTTTTGTTGCAAGCCTGTTACTTCCAATTTCGTCCAACATTCCACTTAAAGCAAATTATTCTTCCAGTTGCTGAGCCCAATTATAATAGTATAGCCCTATTTTGTTCGGAATGTCTCATATCTGGTCCATCAGCACATCACATTATGATTTTGCTTAAACCATTTAATTCAAAGCTAATTTCATTAAGTCTGAGTCTGTTTAGTTGTATTTATCCTGTCTTCAAGTTTTATGAACAAGAAAGGAGAAATAGTGGAGGAAAACACACATACACACATAGACACACACACACAGAGAGAAAGAGAGAGAGAGAGAAAGAGAGAGAGAGAGATTCCATTTCCATCCCTCCTTACTTTGCTACAGCTCTGGCTGAGCAGTGTGTCAGTGTGGTGATGATGAGGGTCACTGTAAGAGTAATGACAGCATATCAATCAGCTAATGTAACTTTAAAAAAAGTACATAACTCTTCCAGTTGTATTCACAAGAACTTGACTGTAATTGTGAAAACACACAGCAAATTATTAATTAATCTTTTGAGTCAACAAAGACACTTTCTTAATTCCTATTAAAACAAGCCACACAATTAGAAATTTAAATCCAGGCATTCATTTCATGGAAATTTGCAGAATGGTTTAACAAGAAAAATGATTAGAATACATAATTTTTTTTGACAGGTAGAGTGGACAGTGAGAGAGAGAGACAGAGAGAAAGGTCTTCCTTTGCCATTGGTTCACCCTCCAATGGCCGCCGCGGCCAGCGCGCTGCGGCTGGCGCACCACGCAGATCCGATGGCAGGAGCCAGGTACTTCTCCTGGTCTCCCATGGGGTGCAGGGCCCAAGCACTTGGGCCATCCTCCACTGCACTCCCTGGCCACAGCAGAGAGCTGGCCTGGAAGAGGGGCACCGGGACAGAACCGGCGCCCCGACCGGGACTAGAACCCGGTGTGCCGGCGCCGCAAGGTGGAGGATTAGCCTGTTGAGCTGCGGCGCCGGCCATAAATTTTTAATACAAATTAAAGTGTGTTTACATATATGCAGTTTTTCCATATATCAGAAATTACATATACATCATATATGTGTACATTATATGCATTTGTAAGTTTCTATATTATATATAAAAGTGCATGTACAATGCATAATTTTCTAATTGGAATACAAATTGTTCAAGAAAAGGCCCTCCAAAATACTTTCTAAATAGGATTGCAGTGATTTCATCTTTCATATTTAAAGATTTTTATTGCCTTTATAGAAACAGACAAGTCATTGAAATTATGATCAGGAAGAGTCTGGCTGGATTAGTGGAAGAAGGCTTAAGGAAAATGAATAGCCAAGTACAATGAATATCTTATCATGCTCCTGGAGTTAAAGAACAATTGCTTAAAGGCAATGAAATCTCAAAAGAACAATATATCAAATAAAGTATGAGAAAAATGTCTTGAGCAATCATTTTAAGATCCAATGTATGGAGAACAAAGACTTTCTAGAGTATGACTCCAAACATTTTGTCCTGCTTTTCCATTTGGCTGCAAGGATTTGAACATGAGACAAAGAAAAGTGAGATGTAAATAAATACACACATGCACATACATGCACAGTACTTCAAAAAAATTTGTGGGAAATGGAATTAAAAAGCTGATTTTGGTGTAAAAGGTTTGAAATCCATGCATAAAGGGAATCTTCTAGAAGGCCATAGACAATGTGCATGGATTTAAAAAATCAGTTATGTTGAAGTAAACATGTTTTAACTCCATTTTTCCATGAACTTTTTGAAGTGTCTTCATATATGCATATCATATATATGTATGTATATGTATGTATTGATGAATGAAAAGGTAAATATATATTTCTTAATTATTGTTCATTTTTGCTTGAATAATTTTTAAATATAAAATTTCAGAAATAATAATATGCTAAACTTTATTGAGCTTTTGATATATCAGAAATCTTTAAATATTTTTAATGACATGTAGTATAAGAAAGAATTGAAATCATTACTTTTTCCTCAAAAAATCTATTTCTCTTCTTATGTCTGAGGGATAATCTCTATCATGAAATTAGTTTGTATCTTTGACTTCAGTGACTACACAGTATATAAGTAAATTCAGAGTGAAGATGAAATAAGGAACAGGGAACTTCCTTTTAACATACAGGCCACAAGTGAAAGAATTATGAATAAATGATATAATTTAGCAAAAAGATGATTGATTACAAGTGAATTAATGAGATACAAAAGGTACACAAATGGAAAAAATAAGTCAAATGTGATATGCATTTTTCTAAAATTGATATTAGTAATAAAATGTATGCATAAAATAGGTAAATTTTGGACACTAATTTCACAAGAAATGAAGACTATTGTTCTATGAACAGTTAATGTGCCTCCTATCATATGGCTGCCTGTTCATGTCCTGGCTGCTCCACTTCCAAGGCAGCTCCCTGCTAATGCAACTGGGAAGTCAGCAATAGATGACCCAAGTACTTGGGCCCCTGCCACTCAGGTGGAAGACCCAGGCTCCTAGCTTTTGCTTGGCACTGCCCTGGCCATTGTGGTCATTTGGGGATTGAACCAGTGGATCGAAGATCTCTCTGTCTCTGTCTCTCCTTCTCTCTATAACTTTGCCTTTCAAATGAATAAAAATCACAAAATAATATACATATGTATATATAAAGCTTCATACAGGTAAATAACAAATGACATTCAAATAATATAAATGAAATTTATTATAATAAAAATATCTGGACACTTCACCAAAGAAGACATAAAAATTGTCAATAAGCACATAAACAAAAATGCTAAAATCATTACTTATAATTATAAAAATTAAAGCCACAATTTGATTCCATTTGAATATTCATCAGAAGAGCTAAATGCATGATAGTTTCATAATAATAATTGAGAAAATGTATAAAAAGTGAAACTGCTGTTTCAGTGCAGTGAAACTGAAGGGTCAAAGTATTTTTGGAAAACTGTTAGCAGTTTCTTATAGAAAATCTCCCTTCTGTCTCTGTAGTTCCACTCCTAGATATTTAAAAAAGAAAAGAAGCTTACATTTACAAAAATACTAATAACCAGGGGCCTGCACTGTGGCACAAGGGGTTAAGCCTGCGCCTTTAATGCTGGCATTCCATATGGGTGCAGGTTCGAGTCCCGGCTGCTCCATTTCCAGTCCAACACCCTGCTTTATGTAACTGGGGAAGCAGCACAAAGAATGTTCATTTTAGCTTTCTAAAAAAAGGTTTATTTTGAGAGGCAGAGGCAAAAGCAGAGGCAGAGGCAGAGCGAAGCAAAGTGAGGAGAAAACTGTCCATGTGCTTTTTCACTCTCCAAATGGTTGCAACAGCCAGGACTGGACCAGGAAGAAGCCAAGATCCAGCAACGCCACTGTGGTCTCCACATGGCACTCCGGTGCCCAGCTATTTGGGCCATCCTCTGCTGTCTTCCTAGGTCCACAAGTAGGAAGCTGGATTGTAATTGGAGCACTCAGGACTCAAACCGGCACTCTGACATTGGCTGGCAGTCATAAGTGACAGCTTAGCCTGCGATGACACAACAGCAGCCTCTCACTTAAGCTTTATTCACAGTGCTCACAAATGGAAAAAACAATCATACTTCTGTAATCAGGTGAACAATCGTGCTGCCACCATCAAGTATCTATTTATCCATCACCTGGTCAATCATCTATCTATCTGAAACTAGTAAATCACAATAAATATACTACACAAACATACAACAACATAAGTGAATGTCAAAGGTATGGTGTTAAAATAAGTCAGATGCAAAAAAAATATCTATTTAGTGATTGCATTCAGAAGAATTTCAAAAGGAGGCAAATTTATTGGAACAAAATCAGAAAGTTTTCACTTCTGCAGAGGGTATTGGTATATGGAAAAAAGGTATGATGGGAGTTTCTTGGGTGATAAATATATTCTATGTCTTATTTGTTCATAGAATTAAACACTTGATTTCTGTAAACTTCATTTTGTGTAAATTTCCCCAAAATATTGATTTGAGTTTATCCAGTAAAGTACTGGAAGTTTATAACCTTGATATATTTAAGTAATAAGATGATTAATAACAAAGAGTTAAGCAAAGACAACAAGAGAATGACCAGGATAGTGAGATCATAATAAAGACCCAGAGCCAAAGCTGCTGAAATAATAAAAAAACAAACAAACAAACAAACAAAAAAACTTTAAGAATAATCTGCAAATTTAAAAACTCTTTAAAAAGAAATTCTCTCTGTCTCTCTCTCTCACTGTCTAACTCTGCCTGTCCAAAAAAAAAAATAAATAAATAAAAAGAAAGAAATTTCACCTAAAAAATTCCGTAAGAATCTAATTATCAGGGGGGCTGGTGCTGTGGTACAGCAGGTTAACGCCCTGGCCTGAAGTGCTGGTATCCCATATGGGCACCGGTTCTAGTCCTGGCTGCTTCTCTTCCCATCCAGCTCTCTGCTATGGCCTGGGAAAGTAGCAGAGAAGGACCCAAGTCCAGGGGCTCTGCATTTGCATGGGAGACCTGGAGGAAGCTCAGCTTTGGATCAGCACAGCTCTGGCCATTGCAGCCATCTGGGGATTGAACCAGAAGATGGAATACCTCTCTCTCTGTCTCTACCTCTCTCTGTAAATCTATCTTTCAAAGAAATAAAATAAATCTTTAAAAAAAAAGAAACTAATTATTAGAGAGAGAAAATTTTATTAGATGGAGAGAATAAATAATTTTAAGCTTATACATTTAAAAACTCTGATTAAAAAAATACATACCAAACTCTGAGGTAATATGGCATGCTTTCATTTTGATACATGATAATATCAAGAAACAATTTTATAGAAAGTGTTTGAATATTGAAAATCTACTTGATATATGCATTTCTTGATAAGCCAAGTCTCTTGAGTAAGCTGATGTATTGATCTAGTTTTAAAATTACACTCTAGGGGCCGGCATTGTGGTGTGGCAGGTAAAGCCGCTTCCTGTGATGTTGGCATCCCATCTGGGCACCAGTTCAAGGCCCAATTGCTTCACTGCCAATCCAGCTCCCTGCCAATGGCCTGGGAAAGCAGCGGAAGGTGGCCCAAGTACCCGGGCCCCTGCACCCACGTGCGAGACCCAGAGGAAGCTCCTGGCTCCTAGCTCCTAGCTCCTGGCTTCGGCCTGGCCCAGCACTGGCCATTGCAGCCATGGGGGAGTGAACCAGCGGATGCAAGATCTCTCTATCTTTCTCTCTGTCTCTCCCTCTCCCTAACTCTGAAATTCAGATAAATAAAACAGATCTTTAAAACAAAATAAAACAAAACAAAATCTACACTATAAGGATGGGAAATTCCTGGCTCTAGCTCTTAACTTCAGCTTCCTGCTAATGCAGATGCTGAGAGAAAGCAGTGATGGTTCAAGTAATTGGGTTCCTGCCACCTATGTGGGAGAACTGGATTGAGTTCCTGTCTCTTAGCTTTGGCCTGGCCCAGCCTGGTCCAGATTACTTCAGACCTGGCTGTTGCAGGCATTTGGGCATTGAATTAGTAGATGGAAGCTCACTCTCTGTGTCTCTTTCCTTCAAATAAATCAATTATTAAAAAAAATAAATTTACATTGTAATGTGATCATTCAGCAAACCGAGTCTTCAAGGAAGGAATTCCATATTTAAAATTCATATTATTGGGGGCGGTGCTATGGTGCAGTGGGTTAATCCTCCACCTGCAGTGCCAGCATCCCATATGGACGCAGGTTTTAGTCCTGGCTGCTCCTCTTCCAATCAAGCTCTCTATTATGGCCTGGGAAAGCAGTAGAAAATGATCCAATTCCCTGGGCCCCTGCACCTCCGTGGGAGACCTGGAATAAGCTCCTGGCTTCGGATCGGCGCAGCCCCGACCACTGCGGCCATCTGGGGAGTGACCCAGCAGATGGAAGACCTCTCTCTCTGTCTCTCCCTCTCACTGTCTGTAACTCTACCTCTCAAATAAAAAAATAAAATATTTAAAAAAATCATATTATTATCTGACTCAGTAACGTACCATAAAAGGGCCATATTACCAAATTGTTTATTGCTAATATAAACCAATATGAGAGGTCTAGCTGCTTAAATACCAACATCAAGTCATCACCCTATTGAAAAGTTTGCTTTCTAATCCAGTGTCCCTAGGGTATGAATACCACACCAAGTCAAAGATATTTTAAAATAGATTGCACCCATCTACAAGTCAGATGGAAGACTCTTAGTATTTCTTATTCAGTTTTTATAATACCTATAGCAGACTGAATTGTGTTTCCTCCAAAATTCATGTTAATGCTCAAGATAACTATAACCGGAAGATAAGAGCTTTAAAGTAAGAGTAAATGAAATCTTAAAAGTAGACCCTAATCCACGATGATTGATGTTCTTATAAGAGGAGGAAGAGACACCACAAATTACAACACAGAGGAAAGACCAAGGGATGACACAGTGTGAAGGAAGCAATCTGCAGTCTATGAGACAGGCCTTGCTGTTAACCGACCATGTGGGCATTTGGAGCTTGGCATACCCTCCTCCAGAACAATGAGAACATGCATGCTTATTTGGGTTCAAGCCACTTAGTCTGTGTTATGCTGCTCTGGCAGTCCTACAAGGCTAACATACATTCAAACCCAAAACAGTGCTACTAGTTGGGGCCCTCAGTGTCCCTGGTTAAGCCACTTTTGTGCCAGCAGTCCATATCAGAGTGCCTGTTGGACTCCCAGCTGCTCAATTCTGGTCTAGCTTCTTGCTAATGCATCTAGGAAGGCAGAAGAGAATGGCCCAAATACTTGGGCCTCTGCCACCCACTCGGGAGACCTGGATGCAGCTCCTGGCTCCTAGCTCCTGGCTTTAGCCTGGCACAGACCTGGCTGTGGAGAGCATTTGGAGAGTGAACCAGTGGATGACAGAAGGATCTCTCTCCATCCCTTTATTTCTGTTTCTTTTTCTGTTGCTTCACTCTGTCATTCAAACTTTCAAATAAATAAATCTTTAACAAAAACAAAACCAAAAAAAAAAACAAAACAGGGATACAGTGATAGAAAAAAAATAGAATCTCTTTAGTTTTCCAAACATGTTTGGATCTTAACTGCCATAGCATGAACAATGTCTCATTGGCCATCATCTTGGGGTGAAGGACCTTCTGCGATGCTGCAACAGCTTCATTCTCCAACTGGCACAATATTTTATTTGTCTAATATATTAAACCATACTTATTTGCGAAAAATATTGACACAGAGATTAACAAATAGAAAAAAACCCAGCAAATAGAGTAACTCCAAATAGGAGAAATAAATTTCTACAAAAGAAAAGTAGTGTATACATTTTTGTGTGTATTCTGGAGATCAGTAAGGAGACATGACAGGCATGTAAAGAAAAAACAACAGTAACATTGCTTATAATGTTAAAATTCACTTTCTCTTTGCATGGTTTGACTTATTCCTTTTGATCCACTACAATACATGATTTTTTAAAAAGTTTTATTTATTTTATTTGAAAGGCAGAGTTACAAAGACAGAGGGTCACACACACACACACACAGAATTTATGATTTTTATAATACCTCAAATCCTGGCTAGTTATTTCATAACATGTGACAATGGACTCAGTGCAAGTGTATCAGGAACAATATGCAAGCCAAACAACCCAAAATATTTGATCAACTGACAATACATTCTGCTTGAGGGAAAGACAGCAGTGCTGGTATGAATTGAAAAGTGTTAGTTATACCCTTTTTTCAGGTCATCAATATGACACCAGGAACTGTGGGTAACATGTTCACCATAGCATCTTCATTACTTAGGACCAGTAGCCCAACTAAGGAAGAAGAGCAACAAATATTTCTTCAATTAGAATTAAATAGATGTTGAAATTAATAATTATAGTTTTCCAATTAAGAAAAATATATTTATCCTGTTCAATTCAAAAACATGTGGGGAAAATTAAATTTCATGGGCTGGGCATTTGGCATAGAAGTTAAAGCATCAGCTGGAACGGGAATACCCACAACCCATATGAAAAGTGCCTGGCTTTAGCCCCAGGTTCCAGTTTGATCCAAGCTTCCTGCTAATTTGCGCCTGGAAAACAACAGGTGACGTTCACTGGACTCCAGCATAAGAAATATGGATTGAGTTCAGGTCCCTGGCCTTCCTCCTGGCAAAGCACAGGCAGTTATGGATGCTTGGAGAGTGAACCAGTGGATGGGGAATCTCTCTCTTTCTCTTCCTTTCAAATAAATAAAATTTTAAAAATACAATTTTATTCATCATTTTTACCATCTACTCTTCTTTATTGGTGTTTAAATGACTCCTTCTATCTTTATCTCTCTAATATTTCACTTTGGTATGTACATGACATGGGTAATAAAGATTATATATTTTTATTGCCTTTCAATTCTACTTCAACCCATTATTTAATTCTACTTCCCACCAAACTTTCTTCTTCTAAAGTGGTTAGTCAATTTGAATGAATACCTGTTTTTCTACAACATGTCTTTCAATGGGATGGTTTCCTAGATCCTTCTCTTCAATAAATATGGTCTCTGAATCATTAGCATGTTAATAATAATTTTACATGGCTATAGTACCAGATCTAATGACTATTTTGCTCATGACACCACTATGGTCAAATATAATAAAATGTAATTAATATCCTGTAGGACCAAGAATTAAAATGAATCTCAAACATTTCTGTAATTCAAAGACAATTTATTGAGTCTTTTTAAAAAAGAAGGAATACTGCTTCTAATTTCAGCCTTATGCTGACAGAATCATCATGTACCATGATTACTTAGTGATATCGGAGTCTGGGGACTCTCTGCATCGCCCTCTCACCACCACTCACTTCTCACAGCCTCAAACTCTACCCTCGCCAGCAGCTCTCATCATCAAAGAAAGGCAAGGCATTGTCAATTATGCAAAAGGGGAATTACTATCCAAGACTAGACTCCCGGACTCCTAGAGTCTGCCTCTGCCGCTCCCATTCATTCTCCTCTTAGGATAGTGGCTAAGAAAAAAAAAAAAAAAAAAAAAAAAAAAACAGCAAAAAATAAGTAAAAGATCCTGTATGGAAGAAATAAGAGACTGGAAGAAAAAAAATTGGGCAAAATAACTTCAGCTTTTCTACATAGACTCTGCTTGGTTAGGAAGGTAGTAGTACACAACCATACTGGCAGCTATCAAAAAACTGAGTGCTGAGCACCGCCCACTCCACAACAGATGTACTCAGTGAAGCCTGGGGCAGACAAGATTCAGAAGTAGAAGGTTGGGCGTCTACTGAGTACCACTTGCTAATCAAGTGACCTTGGCTTTTTGGCACTGTAACTTACCCTCTCTGAGCATACCTCTTCCCTTCCTGAAACATGGGAATCATACACATACAACACTGGGAGCAAGAAAGACAAATTACTTTGTGTGAAAGTACTTTTAAAACTATAATGCACTCTGAATAACTGATATCTTTGTATGGTTCAGACACAGTAAACTAAAGACCTCATTATCTTTTATACAGGCAGTGATATATTGATATCATGTTCTAAACACATTTTTGACAAAGCATTTACAGGCAAAATTTGCAGATTTTTACATAGGTTTACAATTTAATAAATTAAACATGTTTCTGGTGGTTTCTCAGCAGGGTTGTGTTGATGGCTAAGAGGATGCCCCTCTGAGGGCTCTCCAATTCCTAGAGAAACTAAACAACCCATCTGTGTGTACACTTCTGCTATGGAAATCAACACATTCAGAACTTATGCCTCCAGCAGCTTACTGCACCTACGTCTCACAGACTTCTAATGTTTTTGACCCCTATCCATCTCCCATAATCACACTAGGGTCAGGTGCCAGCCAACAAGGGACAACCCCTACAGCCCCAAGCCCACCTAAATCATTCAACTCTCCAATTCTAGGCCTTCTTAGCCTGTTTATCTTGCTTCACCCATTCCTTTAGTGGAAATCACAACAGAATCCCCTCCTCCTTTTCCTCTCCCTCTACATCCTGACCCATCCTGCTGCGTCCCTACAAGGTCCTGTGTAGCACTCTGTGCCTCCTCCCTTCTCGTCAGCTGTTTCCAGGTCTGCTTGTCTTACTATGCATGATTACACAAACCCCAAGTATCCTTAAGATTTAAAAAAAATTCTCATACTAATTTTAATGAATTATCTTACTTAAACATTTGCTTGTCAATCCTTCGTTGTACTGTGAGAATTTATTTCCTAAAATAGGGAATATTGATCATGTGTAAGTATAATTTGTTTATTAAATATTTAAATGCATTTATATAAATTCAGATATCACAACATGAGGGAGATACGGAAAATTTCAATAATGCCCATACTTTCAAAATATTTCTGTGAGAAGCCATAGACCTCAGGGTTAATTTTAACTCAGCTGTAAAAGCTTACAACCAAATAGAATGAATTAAAAGCAATTTCAAGACTTTGAAACAGCATTTGTTACTCATATACCCATGAATATCTTATTTTTCTCCTCAGACTAGACACTTGTCTGGATAGTGAATCAAAGCAAATAAACCTACATTGAAAAGATGCTTTATCCTCTGCTATCTTCAGTCCGTAAATCAGTTAATAGAGAAGCTGAACTAGTTTTCTAAACCATTGTGTGTTGCATTTATGTACCTTGAAAAGGCTTTGACATAATAACAGCGGCAGCAATCATGGGAGCTGTTACAGATCAAGAAGTCAGGGGAGAGTACTCCAGGGCCCTGACACAAATTTATGGAATAAAACAGCAAATGTTGAAATGCGTCGTGACTGAGGTAGCTGGCCAAAAACACAGTGTGACAAGGTTATGTTGTAGCATCAAGATTGAATCCCTAAAAACATGAGTTAAGGTAGAAAGTGATAGAACAAAAGACAAGGTTTCTGCAAAAGTAAAATAAGAATAATAAACCATTGGATAACAAGTGGAAAACACTTATGTCAAAAAATCAAAGGATTTGAAAACTCTAAATTTAAAAGAATCTAAAAGGAAATGCTTTAAGAATGCATGTACTGATCCTGAAGCTTTTATAACAAACTATATCTTTTATATATTCAAAGACGTACACTAAGGGCCTGACAACCCAAGTCACTTAGTATTGTTGCCTAATTTGGTAAATATTTACTCAACAATTTTTGAATGCCATAGAATACTGGAAGAGAATAATAACTTTCACTTGTACTAATATATTGAGAAAAGAGAGCATTCAAATGTGCTGTGTTCATATCAGTATCCTCTCCAAAGTAAAATATTTGTCAATGTTATTATCCCACTCAGTGACAACAAGCTGTTTTTCTTCAAGTTGTAGTATTTTCTCATCATTCACTGTTATATGCAAATTTTTAGATAACATTCATGTACAACTTAAAATTCTAAAACTAAACAGTTGAACAAAATGTCAAAAATTTAACTTTCTCATATTCAACCAGGGAAGAGTATGTAATGACATCATATTGTAAAGAAATGTAGTTAAGGTAGATGAATATGGAAATGAAAGCAGACTGAGACCTAAAGAACATCATGCTTCATCTAACATCCCCAGATAAATGGTAAGTGACTCTGCCTAATGTTTTCCAAATGCTGCTCGCCCTCTTGAACCTACTTTAATACAGCTGCATGAAAATATGCACCATGTCTTCTAGAAGCTCAAGTAAATTGTTGCTGATGTTGGGGCCTCAGTATCTCATAGAAGTCAGAACCAATACAATGTAAGCTTATGGAATCACATCTTTATCATGATTAAGATATATAAATTCCCTTTCAGTGGGCTCCATTACATTTTTCAGTCTTTAATCATTGCATTCTATGTTAAATTATGCAAAGGATGTTATCTGAAAACCTTCTAAGAGCAAACTGGCTATAAAATCAAAATGGATTAATAAGTGACATTTTCATTTCTTCAATGTTTAGAGGGTTTCTCAGAATCTTACATTGTTCAACAGACCTACAGAGTAAAGTTAGTTTGTAAAAATTTATCATTAAAAGTTCTTTTTTTTTTAATTTATTTGACAGGTAGAGACAGTGAGAGGGAGGGAGGGAGGGAGAGAGAGAGAGACAAAGAGAAAGGTCTTCCTTCCATTGGTTCACCCCCCAAATGGCACCACAGCTGGCGCTGTGCCGATACAAAGCCAGGAGCCAGGTGCTTCCTCCTGGTCTCCCATGCAGGTGCAGGAGCCCAAGCACTTGGGCCATCCTCCACTGCTCTCCCAGGCCAAAGCAGAGAGCTGGACTGGAAGAGGAGCTACTGGGACTAGAACCCGGCGCCCATATGGGATGCCAGCACAGCAGGCAGAGGATTAACCAAGTGAGCTATGGCACTGGCCCTAAAAGTTCTAACAAAACCAAAATCCCAGCATTACAGACAGTTGGAGGCAACCTAATGTGACACCTTTCTGATGGAAGCCTAGTTAAGTTGTATGTTTTCCACTGTCACTGAGAATCCAGTTTTCCTAACTCCAATTACTCATTCTCCAATAGTTAACACTGCTTTTTGCCTATTGATTCAGGTTCTTTATTAGCTAGCTAGAGCAACCATAACAAAAACAAAGAATGCATGGATTATACAAGAGAAATAATTTTTTTCATAACTCTGATTGCTATAAGTGCAAGATTAACAGCTTGTGTTCATTTCTCCAGTGCCTCTCTGGCTTGTAAATGTCAATCTTCCTGTGTCTTTACTGGCCGTCCCTGCACAAGTGCCATATCCAAACTTCCCCTCTTATAAGGGCATCAGACATTGGATTAGCACCTTCCCTAAGAATTTCATTAAATACTTGATTTCCAAATACTATCGCACACTGAGCAGCTGTCGGTGAGGTCATCAACACAGGTATTCTGAGGTGACACAATTCAGCCTACAACAGGCAATGCTATGCATGCTATATAGCCATGCTATTTGAACTTAAAAGGCAACCTATCAGGCACTATTTTTTGATTATTAAAAATAATACTTGAGAAGGAGAATGAGAGAGAGTGCAAGAGAGAGAGAGTGAGAGCGAGATAGAACAAGGACTCCCATCCACTGGTTCACGTGCCAAATGCCTCCAATGGCTGGGGGTTTAACCAACCCAAGGCTACAGCCAAGGACTCTACACAGGCTTCCTACAAGATTTTCATGATATCCTTTTTTCCCTCAAAGGTTCTCTTTCCTGTTCTATTTACTACCAAATTACCCTTTAAAAATAGGTGATACTAGCCACTCAGCTACACCTGGTTGAAACATTACTTTTCTCTTTTCCTTCCACAGTGAAACTCAGAGCATTTCATTAACAGTGCTTTACTTAGTCAGTCTTCACTGGGAACAGGGTATCCAGTTGATAAAATTTCCTTTGCACTTGCTACTCAAATACACTATTTATTGGTTTCCCTCTGCACTCTCTGCTGGTTTGCATAGTTGAATGTGAGCTCCTGAAGCCCAGTTGAGTTTAACAGACTGAGAACAGTTCCTTCAAGGGAGAGCCAAATGGGGAGGGCCGAAGCACAACCAAGAGTAACAACAGCTGGTTGTGACCCTGATTTCTACGGAACTTAACCCTACTAATAAAAACCCTGCGTTTCATTGCTGTGAGTCTGAATATGAAAGTAAGGAAGGGGCAGGAAAAAGTTCAGACAGACTTTGCTTTGCCTAATGGAGGTAAGATATCCTAGCAGTATGGCTCTCTCCTGGAGTAAGAGACTGAAGATGCGAATGTGTGAATATGTATGGCTATCACCATCAGAGACACTGAAGGCTAAAGGGTTGACAAGGGACCTTGTACCACGAGGGCTCTTAAATTTGTTAGCTCTAGAGAATAGAATGCACTTCATCTCTGTTTTCCTGAAAAATCTTCCAAAGCTAAGTTTTCCATTACTCTGTGTGTGTGTGTGTGCATATGTGCATGTGAATGGCCTTTTTAGGAAAACCCAAAATTCTAATTTCTCAATCTAGGTAGCAAATAATATTAAGAATTGATGACGAAAAAAGATTAGCTAATACCTAAACATCATCTCTTCCAAGGCATATAGGGAAAAAGGAAAAATTGACATGAAAATAAGTGTTGTCTGACAGATCATCCAAATGATTTATAAACTTATTGATTGCATTTATTCATATAAAGTAGATTTGTCTATAGAGAATAAAACTGAAGTACGTTAATTATCCAGTGATTCCATATGATTTAAAATACCTCAGATCATAGGTTGATTATGCACATTAACACTGCAAAAACAGAAGTTACATACTTCTTTATAGTGAACTGAAAAATTGGCTAACAGCTACATGCTATATGTCACAAAATTCTAATAACAAAATGTTTACTTTCTATCTAAAATAGATCTATATCAATAATAGTTTTAATAAAAATGCTACTTTTCCTTGTATTATTTTTCATTTTAGAAAATTGTTCCAATACCTCAGTCACTTGTAGCTAACAAAATCCTTAAGGATGACATTTATTATATTATGTACAACTACACACTTTTACTAAGAGTTAATAATATAAAAGAAAAGATGATGGGACATTCTCTTACGTGGACACAGGAACATTCCAGAGAGAATACATACTTAACCTATTAGTTCACTAGGGTTTTCAATCAAATGCTGCAAAAATTCACATTTAATTTTACTACAGCATAACATTTCTATATCACCCACTTAACAGAGGAGACATGTCTTATTCTAATATAATAATAAGCAGTATCTGCATATGGAAATATTCTCCTGGCTCCTTCTACAATCATATTATAGGCCCCACTACATACTAACATTTTCTTATCCTTTGTTGGTTTGATTATTATTGGCAATTAGAAAAACTGAAGACTATATATTAAAAAGGATAAACAATAGCAGTTATGAGGAATTTCAACATTTCCAGAGGTCACTTTCAGCCTCCTCAATCACTACTTCCAGATATTTCACGTGAGATGATATAAACTCATTCAATATCAAAGATTTGGGTATATTAAAATGCTTACCTTCTTAATCAAGATCTGTAATTCTTCAAATGATAACTCCAGAGGAGGTTCCTCTAGTGATTCAACATTGATTTAGATGGCACTCCACCATGCCAGGTACTAACAATCACAGATCCTTCAATGACAAGTATGTGTGTGTTTTCCCTCCTCTGCTGTTCATAATCTCATCCCTGTGTCTCAAGTTTTACTTCACTGACTATCAAAAGTGCTAAGAGTTTGCTTTCATTTTTAGTGGGACCCTGTGGATGGCTCATAAACAGGCATTTGATAGGTTGGCAAAATATTGTACTATGAATGTCCACTAATGATGTCCTATTGTTTTTAAATCTCCTTCTCAGTGTGGAGCTTTGCTAATTAAGAGCTGACATAGACACAACTTGAGTTCCTGAGGTGCCACAGAAATAATATCAGTCAACTCTGCTTTGTCAGTTGTTCTAGGGCTGCTCGAATGCTCATGCCATGCTTTGGATTACATAGTGGGAAATTACATATTTTATTTGTGTATTGTCTCCCCCTTTCCCCTGAGTTGGGGTCTTTCTCAATAAAAAATGTTTTTTAAATATCTTTGAAAAATTAGCAGGTACATGTAAGGCCATGCACTAAATTAGAAATCCATTCATATTCTGGAATATACAGCACTTCTTTTGCCAATTATCTTTAGATGGCATGGATAACTCAATATAAAGACAGCATGCTAGCTATTAATCCTAACACACAAGTCCTTCAGCAAAAAAAAAAAAAAAAAAAAAAATCTATCACAAGGCATAATTTGCACTTTCAATTGTGTGCTGCTTATTTCAAACTTAAAACATTTGACCTCAAAATTAGAAAATGGAACTACAATATTCCTTGTAAATTACAGTAACCGATAAAATAGGAATTAATACACAGCCTGGTCCTCTCTGAAGCCTGTGTTTATTGAGTGTTAAGCAGAATGGACCATGATTATCTTCTTGTTTGCCAGGGAGAAGGGAAGACCTTCTTATTCTATATTGTGTTTGTTTTTTCATTTTTTTCTGTTGTAGTTTTAGTATTGTTTGTCCTCTATGGTTCCATATGTTGGAAGCTTAGCCTTCAGTGTGGTGCTGAAGCTTCTATGAGGTGAAGCCTAGTGAGATAGCCTTTGGTCACTGAGTACACTGTTTATGCAAATTATGGGACCATTAGTTAGTTCTTGCAAGGACAAATTGCTGAACGAGCAAGTCCAACTCCTGAATTGTTCTCTGGCTTTCTGTCCCAGGATATAAGTTCTTGGTCCTCCACGTGTGCCCACCACCTTGGTGCTATCTGCCATGAAGCTTTCAAGAGCCTGGGTAACATGGGTACCAGACCCTTGAGCCTCCATATCTCTGAGCTAAATAAAACTCTTTTCTTTATAAAGTAGTCTATCATAAGTATTTCATTGTAGTAACAGGAAATGAACTAATGCACTTTCTCTGATTCATACTGTATTTTGAGAAATGATCAATGTTACATAAATGATATACTAAGTTCATCCATTACAACATTATCCAAGAAATAAGCTATTGTTTAAATATGTTTGCATTGTAGTAGATCTGCACAAGGTTAGCATTTAATGCTCCTTGCATGAATTTTTCCATTATAATCTCTCTCAGAAATATATAAAACTTCACTTGCTTTATATTTATAATGGATAAATATTGACATTTACCAAATATTTTAAGAATTCTAGCTTTTGCATGATATAAGATTTTCCAGTAATAATAACATTTTACATTAAAAACAGAAACATGTTATTTCACAGAACTGCTCAATGTATAATCTAGAAAATTTTCTTAACTTAATTAAACATTTTCTTTGATATTTCCTGAATAAGGTGGCAATAAACCACACTAGGACCATTTGTACAGATATAAAATACAGATATTTTAATTCTAAATTACTTTTTTCAAAAGTATGTCTGAAAGGAAAATTAAATGTGGTCTTTGAACACCATGAATCTTTAAGTAAATTCAAAGCATTATACAAGATACAGAAAGATTTAATTATGTTGGTAAAGCTTAATTAAATAAACTTAGATGTAGAATAATATCAATAAAAACTTCTCTTTTAACTCAATTAAAAATAAAAAAAAAACTTTCTGAAGCTATTCCAACTCCCATCTAAACTTGATGTTTTATAACTTGAACTAGTTAAATATGCCCATCTGCTCAGTTACATATAGGGAATAAATAAAGCACAACTATTTATTGATCTCTGATTGCAACAGTGTTAAAATAACTGCAGAACTGCATTTAGAATAAAGTACTAGATTTAAGTCTATAAATATTCATATATTCCAGAGAAGAAAGATGGGTCTAAAGTTTATAAACCACACCAACAATTCAAACATGCAATTCAAATGAAACATCTGTAGTCAGCCGGATGACCCATCTGTGCAGATATTTAAACTCTGACAGTACAAGTTAACAGCCACAATCAATCTCTTGAGTGAATCTGCACAAACACACGTGCACATGGAAATGCACACAAATACACCTCAACAACTGACCATTTCGCCAAACTGTTAGAATTTGACAGTGACAATGGAGTTGTACATGTTGCATTTTCTTGTTCTCAAAAATGTAGGCAAATAGAAGAATTTCTTTCTTATTTTTAAAGATTTATTTATTTATTTGAAAGTCAGAGTTACACAGAGAGAGGAGAGGCAGAGAGAGAGAGAAAGAGGTCTTCCATCTGATGGTTCATTCCCCAACTGGGGGCAACTGCTGGAGATGCGCCGATCCGGAGCCAGGAGCCAGGAGCCAGGAGCTTCCTCCGGGTCTCCCACATGGGTGCAGGGACCCAAGGACTTGGGCCATCTTCAACTGCTTTCCCAGGCCATAGCAGAGCTGGATCGGAAGAGGAGCAGCCGGGACTAGAACTGGTGCCCATATGGGATTTTGGTGCTTCAGGCCCGGGCATTAACCCACTGCGCCACAGCACCGGCCCTGAGAAGAATTTCAGTACTTATGTCATCCACTTAATAAACAATTTTGAAATATCTATGTTACCTGTTTAAAATATATAAAATGTGGAAAATGAAGGATAGGCAAGCTGAATTATCTATTCAATCTCCATTTCAATAATATCAGGGATCTTTTATAAAGGTCATAGACAATGTGTGTTATAAAAAATCATGAATTTCAAAAAAGTTGTACCAAAATAAACTTACTTGTTCAATTTTTCCCACAAACTTTTTGGCGTACTCTTGTATTTTATGTATTATGTTTATGCAATCTTACCCCAATTTCTTTGATTCATCCTTAGGAAAAAATACAGCCCTTGCATTTTGAATGTACTTAATGAGAGTGAAAATGTTTACTGACAGAAACACCCCTGAGAATGGAAAACACTAGTGGGCTTTTATCTTTCGTTTAGAAAGATAAGGAAGAAGATGAGAAAGTAAGTAAGCTAGATATGTATTTTTTTAATCTGTATCACAAGGTTAAGTTTCTCCCTGAGTGTGCTTACTAAGGATAAATATTCCAAAGTTATTTTCTGAGAAACAATGACCTAAAACCTTTAGACTGCATGTACTTTTAATAGGGAACTAAATTTTCTAGAATCTTTGTGCCATAAGAATTTAAACTTGCTAAGTTGCTGGCTATGACCTCACAACTCATTAATTACCACAAATATTATAAGATTCTTTGGATTTCTTTGGGTTAGGAATGATATAGTGTGTCAGTATATTCTTTCTTGATGGCTACATTTTTGTGAACAATATAGTGATTACTGACCTGTTAATAAAACTCCACAATTTCATTAGGCATATGGAAAAATTCTCATTTTATAGACAGTAATGATATTGTTTGTTATACTCTCATGAAATACGACTAGTAATTAATTTATTAGTAAACTAAACATTAAAAATAAGACCATTTGTTTTATTTGTAAATGGTCTCATTCTTTAAGACATCCCAGAAATTCATATTTTGATCAGTTATGAATCTGAAATCCTTAGTGATCATGATTTGATAGTATGTAGGGAGGTTTTCCTATTATATGAAGTGAACTGGGTAGTTTCCCCCTAATCTGAGAGGGTACCGTCCAAGATCCCCAGTAGATGTCTGTAACTACATGTGGCATTGAATCCATCATTTTTCTGTATATATATATATATATATATATATATTTACACTTATATCAAAGTTTAATTTATAAATTAAGCACAGAAAGAGATCTGCAACAATAGCAAATAGAAAAGTTATAACAGTAATACTTAAATCAAAGTTATGTGAATGTGGTTTTTCTCTCTGAAAATATCTTATTTTACTGCACTGACCATTATTTTTTGTAATGATGTAAGATGATACAATTTCCACATCATCAGATGACATGAGTTGAATGACATCGACATGCTCTGTCATGTTAGACTACTATGCAAGGGTTACTGGAACATAAGCACTGTGATACCATAATAGACGATATGATAACTGATATAGCTACTACGTACCTAACAGGCAGATAGCACATATGGCATGAGTAGGCTGGAAAAAGGATGATGCATGGGAGCCAGCATTGTCGCAAACAGGCTAGCCACTGCCTGCATGGCTGGCATCCCGCAACAGCTCCAGTTCAAGTCCGAGCTTCTCCACTTCTGATTCAACTCCTTGCTAATTGCCTTGGGAAAGCAACAAAAGATGCCTCAAGAGCTTGGGCCGCGACCATCCAAATGGCAGACCTGGATGGAGTTCCTAGCTCCTGGCTGTGGACAGGGCTGGGCCATTGTGGGAAAGAACCAGTGGATGAAAGGTCTCTCTCTCACTCTCACTCTCACTCTGTAACTTTGTCTTACAAATAAATAAAAATATCTAGCAAGGAAGAAAGAGAAAGGAAAAGGAAAGGAAAGGAAAGGAAAAAGAGAAAGAAGGATTTTTTTTTTTTTTTGTCCCAGGTGGGATGGAGTGGGGTGGAATGAAATTCCATCATGCTGCTCAGCATTGACACTCAACTTAAAATATTTGAAATTTTTCACTTTATATTCTTAAATCACATCTCACCATTGGTAACTGAAACCAAAGACGTCAAAACTGCACAGAAGGCAATGAAATGCACAATTCATTTCAGAATCTATCCATAGAGGCATTATTAATGCATAATCTAATGCCACACAATAGCAAATGTTTTAGAAGAAGATGCAATAATCCCAATTTGTTCAGATGTCCCTCTACATCTACCAAGTATATTCAGCCATATTTTAGGCAAATCTGGATTCTTTTTTTCTTTCATGCAGAAAAAGACAATCCGAAGAACAAGAGTCTTTTGAAGTGAAACAGAGAACCTAAAGTTATCTTGCTTGGAGTTAAATGAGAATTATGAAAATAGTAACTAATTACATAGTGAAATTCAGTGGCGGGGAAATTCCAGCAGAGCAGCACCACGCACTGTGTTTCGGAGACCCTGAAGGACAGCTTTCCTTTGCCCGTTGTTTCATAATTTTTCCTCCAGCAATTTTTGCCTCTTGAGTTCTCCCCTACAGGTTTTGCATGACTAGGGAAGAGGCTGAACCCACAGTCACAGGAAGTTAAATAGCCACAGGATTAGATGTAGGCAAAAGCTTCATCCTTTTTAGTCTCCTCAAAAATTAAAAAAAAAAAAAGAGACATTCATAAAAGTCACCACAGGGAGAACAAGAAAATGGGAAGGAACACAGATAAAGGAAAAGAGGCACAGCTCTCCTGCAGAGCTACATGTGCTACAAAGTCTTTTCTGTACTGTTTTTTGTAGAAAATGCCGTGAGTACCTATACAAGTGTTCTTCTAAAGGGGTATAGCTGGCTGATTGCTCAGAGCAGCAGTTCTGGAGACCCAAGTGTATCCTGTAGCCATTTCTGCTGTGGCTGTCCCAAACCCAGATAACATCTTCCCTTGGTTGGTGTTGGTGTGTGGTGGTGGCTGTCATATCTGTGCATTCATCCCTATCAAAATTTACCCTTGACCCTCCTGCAGCTCCTTGTGTCTGAAGAAGTAACTGACTTTATCTAGGAAGAAAATTAGTATCTCAGTGGTGTACCTCGTCAATGGGTAAAATGAGAATACTGGTTTTAAGTAAGTAGAGGTATTGTCTTTCTGTCTTCCTGGGATAAGACAAAGATTTAGTTTGGAGCTACTGGTTCAGGGAAAGTCCAGTAGTAAGAGTTAAAGAATGACTAAATACAGGGACTCTGACTTTCATTTCCTGGTCAAGAGTATTCATTGAGAGAGTACTGCCAGAGACACTTTTCATGCATTCATGTATTCATTCATTACGCAAAGTGTGCACCAGCTCATTACCTGCAGAGTTAAAAAGGCAAACTAAAGGTGCTGTGTGTGGCAACCTTTGCTTCTCCACCTGGCTTTTATCTTATTCATCTATTATAAATCTTTGTTTTAATTTTACAGACATTTAAGTATGTGATCTGTACAAAATAAAACTATAATCTTTTTATCTAAACCCTTATGTATTTATTCAAAAGACAAAGTCACAGAGGAGAGACAGAACCAGATATTCCTTCCACTGGTTCACTCCCCGAAAATGCCTGCAACTGACATGGCTGACGGAAAGTGTTCAGACTGAAACCTAAGTGCTGAAAGCGATCATATTGACAGAAGAAAATATGGGGCAATGCTTTGAGACACCGGTATAGCAAAAAAAAAAAAAAAAAAAAAAAAAAAAAAAATCAGTAAGACCTTAAAGATATCATTAAGACCCAAATGTACAAGTAACAAAAGTAGAAACAAACAAATGGGCAAATGGAGTTATGTTGCACTGTGAAGTTTCCGCACAAAAAAGAAATAACAGTGAAGGGGTACCAGGAAAAGCAGAGAAACTATTTACGCACTACTCACCTGACAAGGAATTAACATCCAGAATATAAACGGAATACACTGATCAGAAAAATCATAGAATCCAATTAAAAATGAGAAAATGACCTGAACAATAATTTCTCAAAAGGAGATACACAAATGGGGGTGGGTATTCTGCCTCATAGTTCTTGTCTTCTTGTCATGGCTCTTGGCCCTATTCCAACTTCCTGCTAACTCATCCTAGGAGCCAACAAATTTGATGACTCAAGAGGCTGGGTTCCTTACATGCAAGTGGAAGACATAGATAGAAATCCAGGCTCCTGGCTGAGGTCGGAGCCAGCTCTGGATGTTGGATTTGGGCAATGAACAGGTAGATGGAAGATTTCTGTCTTTCATTCATTCTGCCTTCAAACAAACCAGTAAAAAAATGTTTATAAAGCATAAACATGGACAAAAGCATATGAGAAAATGAAAACAAATGCTCAATAACACAATCATTGGGGAATACAAATCAAAACCACAATGCAATATCAGCACACTCCAGTTAGAATGGCTGTCATCATAAAGACAAAACCAACAAGCACTGGTGAACATGTGACGAAAAGGAATGCTTTCAAATGATGGTGGGAAAAAATTAGCATGGCCACTATTGAAAACAGTAAAGGTATTCCTTAAAAACTAAAAACAGATACACTGATCTCACTCATCAGCATATATATTTAAAATAAATGAAATCATTATATCAAAGAGACATCTGCATTCTCATGTTCATTGCAGTGCTACTCACAATAGCCAAGACATGGAATCAATACAGATGACCATAAGCATATGAAATGAACAGGAAAATGTGGCATAAAAACACAATGGATTATTTTTCAGCCATAAAAAAATGAGTGATAATCCTGTCATTTGCAGCAAAATTGATGGAACAGGAAGATATTATGTTAAGTGAAATAAACCAGATACAAAAATACATGGAAGTTTAAAAACTGCTGTTTAGGGCATTTGCCATTCTTTGAGTCTGCTGTGTATCCTGTTTTGCATGTAGGATCATTTTCCTTTTTACTTCTATTAATTATTATTTTCAGATACTGGTCTTATTTATGTAATCCCTTTGACACTTAATCCTATCTTTTTGATCAATTATGAGCTTAAACTGATCACTTTAACAAGTAAGATGGCATTGGTACATGCCACCTTGATGGGATTGAATTGGAATCCCCTGGCACATTTCCAGCTCTCATTAGAGGGGTAAGGCCAAGTGAGCATGTACTGAACTGTACGTCTCCTCCCTCTCTTGTTCCCACTCTTATATTTAACAGGGATCACTTTTCAGTTAAATTTATATGCCTAAGAATAATTGTGTGTTAATTAAAGAGTTCAAGCAATGGTATTAAGTAGAACAAAAAAATACTAAAAGAAATAAAATAGTAAGTTGTTCCTCAACAGTCAGGACAAGGGCTGATCAAGTCATTGTTTCTCGTAGTGTCCATTTCACTTCAACAGGTTTCCTTTTGGATGCTCAGTTAGTTGTCACCAATCAGGGAGAACATATGATATTTGTCCCTATGGGACTGGCTTATTTCACTCAGCATGATGTTTTCCAGATTCTTCCATTTTGTTGCAAATGACCAGTTTTTTTTTTTTTTTTTTTTTTTTTTTTTTTTTTTTTTTTTTTTTTTTTACTGCTGTATAGTTTTCTATAGAGTACATATCCCAAAATTTCTTTATCCAGTCTTCTGTTGATGGGCATTTAGGTTGATTCCATGTCTTAGCTATTGTGAATTGAACTGCAATAAACACTGAGGTGCAGACAGCTCTTTTATTTGCCAATTTAATTTCCTTTGGGTAAATTCCAAGGATCTTTTTTAAAAAGATCATTTGTACCTGACCACTTTCAGAGATGCTAAGTCCTCTGGGGAGCACATTGTCCCCAGTCACCAGAATATCTGAACTGGAGGCACATGTAGCCACCCTCAGCACAGTTCCTGAAACTTAAGATTGAAAATGTCAAATCTGTTGATGACCTTAGCCATATTTTCTGCTGTGACAATGTCCAACAACATATGTGGCAAGGCTAATGTCCAGAAAGAAACAAAGCAAGCACGCATACAATTCTAACAAATAAATCTATATCTATGCACATACAATCACTATTTTTGGATATATATGAAAATGCTTGAGATTAATAACAACAAAATCCAATTTTGAATTACTTTTGAATTGATATATTTCATAGAAATTTTCTGTTAACAAATACAGAGATTCCATCCTCTAACTCTTATACATGATAGGGAAGAGGGTCTGTGACATTTTTGATGTTCAAATATTATAATCAAGTCTGGACGATGAAAATCAAAGAAAAACTCTTCTTCCAAGTCTGCCCTCCAAACTCTTAGTTCATGGCATGTAACAAGGGCATTAGTATTGAAGTGCTTCCCACATGCCCAATATGTCAATATGCTGAGGTCTCTACATATATCACTTCATTTAGTGCCAACAATATTTTGAGATAATACAAAGTATTTTATTATTTTTTTTTTGCTACAGTTGAGGAATTTGAGTTTATAACCAAAGGTCCATATGCAGAATCCAAATGCAGGATTGGCAGGAGACAATGTGATGCATTTAACTGCTGAGTTACATAATATCAAATTATTTATCCAGTAAGGAATTTTGTAGTAAGTTGAGCCAAAAGCTTTAATTATCAGATTGTTTATTTAGGTCCAAGAATGTCTTATGTTTATTCACCATAATACTATGAGGACTCCCTTAAGAAAATATAAATTGGTTTTTCAATACAGTCCCAAGAATACATTATAATTTTATGTGTGTTTCTCTATCTCAAAATATAAAAAAGAGAATTCCAAAAGATTTTTAACAAAACTAAAAGAGAGAAACTGCTGTTTGTTTTAGAAAGGGAATCATCTATGAATTAAAAATGTGAACAGAAATAAGTGGCTATATTTTAAAATCATACATATTTATCTCCAGAAGTCAAATGGATTACCATATATACTATTCACTGAGCAATTATGATGTCCCTGGTAGTGACAATTCTGGCTTGCTTTATTTTAGGCAATCTTCACAACAGCTCATGGTGTTATTTACCCATTCCACAAATGATTTAATTAAGGCTAGGTTAGGTTGTATAATTATTCAGAGTTCCAGGAAATAAACTTGTATATATATTCATCCACTTATTTTTACATACACAAACATGAAATATTTTGTTGTGATTTTATGCACATAATAATTAGGTTGACTTACTTTTATTCAATTTTCATCCAATGTACTCTCATAATTCAGCTCATTAAATGAATTAATCTTGTGTTCATAATGTTAAATTATACTCAATTTGCCAATAAAGTTATACCATATGAAATACATATTATAATCATAATTGGAAAATTAGCAAAGTAAACCTAGTCTGATTTATTATTGCTATGTGTGATTTACTTAATCACCATCTGTGTACTCAGACTACAATGGCCTTTTCTGTATATCAAGTCAGGTTGGTCACAATCTTCTAGTCCCATTTCCCTGGCAGTGAGTGTTCAATAGGATGGAAATCTTCCAATGTTTCTATAAAGTTCGTTACTATGTTTGCTAAGACTGTGGATTTCAAAATTTTGCACCAAAATAAGCCTACCTTTGTACTCCATTTTTCAAATTTTTTGAAGTAGCCAAGTATATTGTTGAAATGCAAGAGAAATCACATTGAAAACTACAAATAGAATTAATCCCAACTACTCTACCATAGGATTTACTTTTTTTTTTTTTTTTTTTTTTTTTTTTTTTTGACAGGCAGAGTGGATAGTGAGAGAGAGAGAGACAGAGAAAAAGGTCTTCCTTTTGCCGTTGGTTCACCCACCAATGGACCCCACGGCTAGCGTGCTGGGGCCAGCACAACGTGCTGATCCAAAGGCAGGAGCCAGGTGCTTCTCCTGGTCACCCATGGTGCAGGGCCCAATTACTTGGGCCATCCTCCACTGCACTC
Organism: Oryctolagus cuniculus; assembly: GCF_964237555.1. NCBI lineage: Eukaryota > Metazoa > Chordata > Mammalia > Lagomorpha > Leporidae > Oryctolagus > Oryctolagus cuniculus. The sequence continues at coordinate 75,968,716 of NC_091433.1, read as the reverse complement.
CTGGGCCACAGCAGAGAGCTGGCCTGGAAGAGGGGCAACCGGGACAGAATCTGGTGCCCCAACCGGGACTAGAACCCGGTGTACCGGCGCCGCTAGGTGGAGGATTAGCCTATTGAGCCAGGGCGCCGGCCCTACCATAGGATTTAAAAGGCACTACAGAGATGGTATGTGTGTGTGTGTGTGTAGTGGGGGGTGTCAAAGTCATGTAATATAATAAGTTTAGGTAGACAGGAAGCATAGAATTACCATGTAGAAGTATTTCAATTTGAATTCAGTTTTGCATTTTTGCAATACCAAATATTTGTTGATTTTGTTGATGATGCTAATCTATTAAGGACATCTCAAAAGCAATGTTCAGGGTCACATAATTTGCTGGACAGACCATCCATGCTTAGTAGAATGGTTACCATTGCAAATAAATACAAAGAAAATTCAATAAAATGCAGTAATTGAAACTTTTTAAGTTAGATTCAGAATTTACAACAAATAAACTAAGATTTTTGTGTGTTTGAATGAAGTCTGTGATTCTGCTTCCACTAGGATATAAAACTGGCCCGCCCAGCCACAGCTGTTGTGGGCATCTGGTGAGTGAACAAGTAGCTCTCCCTCTTTTCTTCAAGTAAATAAAAACACATGAACATTTCTGAAAGGAAAATCTCCCTAAATATTAATAAAATATATTGTATAGTTGAGATCTACAAATAGTTCTATTTAAACTCAGAAATGCACACTAAAGAATGCCATGCAAAACAATTTAATTATTGACAGTGAATAAATAAAATAGTGAAACTTAAACATGATCAAAGATATTACAAGTCTGCCATGAAAATATCTGTTGGAAAGGAGGTTTGTTGGTAGAAATATCATATGAAGCCAAGGAACTTAAATATTGCTTTCTATTTCAATAGCTGAATTTATTAATACAACTGTGCATTTGAGTCAGTGGACTTACATGAAGCCTTCTGAATTAAGATTCTAGGAGAACATTTGACATCCAGCATCAAGAATATTAAGCAGATGTGAAGAATATAAATCAGAAATACCGCTTTCCTGTTACTGGTCCTGAAAATCAGGACCTCAGCAACACTGCTTCCAGGTTAGCTGAACAAAGTAATTTTTAATATGGATATGCAATCTCAAATGTTTTTTTCATATGAGAAAGCCAAAGGAATATTGCTTTTAATGGTGGGGGAACACAAAAAAGTACCAATTAGAATCTAGTAAAGGAGGGTAACTGAGTATGCTTACATTGCCAGAGCTTACAGAGGGACAATTTTTCTTCCATCTCTGCCTCAAAATGTAATAAATCTAAGAGCTTTTAACTGAGGCGAGAACTGTCTGTTTCTGGGCCTTATTAGCATAGAAGATCTCAGACATTCATTTTTGTATCATAGGAGACTGCTTCTAAATCTGTGGCTTTCAAGAATCTGGAGTGTTTTTCTTTAAAGCCTTTTAAAATACATTAAACATGAAAGAAGACAGACAATTCAGTGGTGCTATGATGCAACGTGAATAAAAATGCATCAGACGTAAGCTAGAATACTTAGGGTACCATGAAATATGCTATCTCCTGCACACACCTTTAATCAAGTTGGTTACACTTATTGAAATCTAGAAAAATCACTTCCATCCAAGGCAAAATGGTTTTGCATATGCATATTACTGTAAGTGCCTATTCAACTTTATGATTTGGTAACTGAATTCTCCTCTTTCACTCCTTTTTTGTATGAATAGAACAGATTATGTCTAATTGAAAACTGCAGTCAGAAAGCAATCAGGCTGACATGGTTAATAACAGGCGTTACTATTGAAGCATCATTATGAACTAAATTAAAATTACATTTCTTTGCCAAATATGAAATCTGCTGTTGTTATCAAATGTACAATTCTTGTTCAACTGGATGTAAAAGTGAGAAAAAATTAGAGTTTTTTTTTGTGCGTTTGAGTCTTTTTTTAGGTAAGCTATTTTTAAATTTTATTTTTAGTATCTCTATATCTTGTTTTAAATCAGGAACACTAATTTTGGGCATATCAGCAAAAATTGAGATCCTTTTTCCCCTTTGTAGGTGATTAAGGGAATCAGCAAAAGACATGTATTCTCTTACAAGAAAACTTGAAGCGAGAAACTTCCCAGTGCAGTTGCCATGTTGTTAACATAATAAAATAATCATAGATTCATTAAAATAAAAATACTTTCTATTAAGGTCCATTATATGTGACATATAATATATATATATATATATTCTTAACAGAAAAATTGAGCCAAGTATTTAATATATCCTGAATATGATGGTAAGAATATAAAGAGATTATAATAAAGATTACAACTTTATTATAAAAATATAAATAATCCTACATAACATTTAGATATCACATATGCTAGAATACCTAGAATATTGGTTTCTTCCCTTAATTACAGAGATGGACAATGTGGAGGGCAATTAGTTGTCCTCTGATTTCCTTCCCATCTTTTTTCTTCTACTAACAGCTGTGCAGTTTGGGAACGTCTGACTGACAAAAGGCATTCCAGGTATGGCATTGCTTGAAAAGACAGACTGCTTTTTTTTTTTTTTTTTTTTTTTTTTTTTTTGACAGGCAGAGTGGACAGTGAGAGAGAGAGAGACAGAAAGGTCTTCCTTTGCCATTGGTACACCCTCCAATGGCTGCCATGGCAAGTGTGCTGCAGCCGGCCCACTACGCTGATCCGAAGCCAGGAGCCAGGTGCTTCTCCTGGTCTCCCATGGGGTGCAGGGCCCAAGCACTTGGGCCATCCTCCACTGCACTCCTGGGCCATAGCAGAGAGCTGGACTGGAAGAGGGGCAACCGGGACAGAATCCGGCACCCCAACAGGGACTAGAACCCAGTGTGCTGGCGCTGAAATGTGGAGGATTAGCCTAGTGAGCTGCGGCGCCAGCTAAGACAGAGTGCTTTTGAGGTGGGTAAAGCATTTAAAACAGAAAAGGATTTTAGGACACAATGGAAGCACTGCCAAACTTTTGCTACAATAGAAGGATCAAAACTGGAAAACATATAAATACAGAGGAGGCAAAGAAAGCAATAGTTAGCAACAGAAGAAAAAGTTCTGAACAACATAAAAACATCAAATGCTCTTCCTCTGGACTTTTCAGTTGCATGCATCACTGAATCTACTTTACTATTTAAATTAGTTTTAGGAACCAGGCAGTTTGGTGCATCAAGTTAAGCTACCTGCAATGCAGGCATCCTATCTGAGTGCTGGTTCAAGTCCCAGATGCTCCACTTCTGATCCTTCTCCCTGCTAAACGCCCCTGGGAAAGTAGCAGAAGATGTCCTCAATGTCTGGTTCTCTGCAACCTGATTCAGAGATCAAGATGGAGTTCTGGGCTGTTGGCTTCAGCCTGATGCAACCCTTCCGCTGTGGACATTTGTAGAATGAAATAGTGAATGGAAAATCTAGCTGCCTGCCTATCTACCAATCTGTCTGTCTGTCTATCTATCTATCTATCTATCTGTCTGTCTATATCCCTCTCTATATAACTACCTTTCAAATAAATAAAAGAAATCCTTAAGAAAATAAAGTGATTCTAGTTGGGTTTTCCCTTATTTGCAGTTGATAATCTCCTGAGTTGGTCATTAATCTGCCTTCTGTATCAAGTGTTACGTCCACCAATTTAGCACATATGTGAAAACAATTGATAACATTGTTTAGCTACTTAATTGCATCTTTTATGAACTCAGTCCTATTTTTTAAATTTATTTTTATTTAGTAAATATGAATTTCCAAAGTACAGTTAATGGATTGCAATGGCTTCCCCCCCATAATTTCCCTCCCACTCACACCCCTCCCATCTCCCGCTCCCTCTCCCATTCCATTCACATCAAGATTCATTTTCAATTATCTTTATATACAGAAGATCAATTCAGTATATATTAAGTAAAGATTTCATCAGTTTACACTCACACAGAAACACAAAGTGTAAAATACTGTTTCAGTACTAGTTATAACATTATTTCACATTGGACAACACACTAAGGACAGATCCCATATGAGAAGTAAGTACACAGTGACTCCTGTTGTTGACTTAACAATTTGACACTCTTGTTTACGGTGTCAGTAATCTCCCTAGGCTCTAGTCATGAGTTGCCAAGGCTATGGAAGCCTTTTGAGTTCGCCAACTTCAATCTTATTCCGACAGGGTCATAGTCAAAGTGGAAGTTCTCTCCTCCCTTCAGAGAAAGGTACCTCCTTCTTTGATGGCTCCGTTCTTTCCACTGGGATCTCACTCGCAGAGACCTTCCATTTAGGTCTTCTTCTTCTTCTTCTTTTTTTTTTTTTTTTTTTTTTTTGCCAGAGTGTCTTGGCTTTCCATGCCTAAAATACTCTCATGGGCTCTTCAGCCATATCCAAATGCCTTAAGGGCTGATTCTGAGGCCAGAGTGCTATTTAGGACATCTGCCATTCTATGAGTCTGCTGTGTATCCTGCTTCCCATGATGGATCATTCTCTCCCTTTTTAATTCTATCAGCTAGTATTAGCAGACACTAGTCTTGTTTGTGTGAACCCTTTGACTCTTAGACCTATCAGTGTGATCAATTGTGAACTGAATTTGATCACTGGGGATAGTGAGATGGCGTTGGTACATGACACCTTGATGGTATTGAATCGGAATCCCCTGGCATGATTCTAACTCCACCATTTGGGGCATGTCCGATTGAGTATGTCCCAAATTGTACATTTCATCCCTCTCTTATTCTCACTCTTATATTTAAGAGGGATCATTTTTCAGTTAAAATTTAAACACCTAAGAATAATTGTGTGTTAATCACAGGGTTCAACCAATAGTACTAGATCAAAACAAAGAGAAAATACCAAAATGGATAAAGTATTACATTGTACATCAACAGTCAGGACAAGAGCTGATCAAGTCACTGTTTCTCATAGTGTCCATTTCACTTCAACAAGTTTCCCCTTTGGTGCTCAGATAGTTGTCACTGATCAGGAAGAACATATGATATTTGTCCCTTTGGGACTGGCTTATTCACTCAGTATAATGTTTTCCAGATTCGTCCATCTTGTTGAAAATGACTGGGTTTCATTGTTTTTGACTGCTGTATAGTATTCTATAGAGTACATGTCCCATAATTTCTTTATCCAGTCTACTGTTGATGGGCATTTGGGTTGGTTCCAGGTCTTAGCTATTGTGAATTGAGCTGCAATAAACATTAATGTGCTGACAGCATGTTTGTTTGCCAATTTCATTTCCTTCGGGTAAATTCCAAGGAGTGGGATGGTTGGGTTGAATGGTAGGGTTATAGTCAGGTTTCTGAGGAATCTCCAGACTGACTTCCATAGTGGTTTAACCAGTTTGCATTCCCACCAACAGTGGGTTGGTGTCCCTTTTTCCCCACATCCTCTCCAGCATCTATTGTTGGTGGATTTCTGAATGTGAGCCACTCTAACTGGGGTGAGATGAAACCTCATTGTGGTTTTGATTTGCATTTCCCTGATTGCTAGTGATCTTGAACATTTTTTCATGTGTCTGTTGGTCATTTGGATTTCCTCTTTTGAAAAATGTCTATTGAGGTCCTTGGCCCATCTCTTAAGTGGGTCGTTTGTTTTGATGTTGTGGAGTTTCTTGATTTCTTTGTAGATTCTAGTTATCAACCCTTTATCTGTTGCATAGTTTGTGAATATTTTTTCCCATTCTGTCGGTTGCCTCTTCACTTTCCTGACTGTTTCTTTTGAAGTACAGAAACTTCTCAATTTGATGCAATCCCAAATGTTAATTTTGGATTTGACTCCGTGCTTCTGGGGTCTTTTCCAAGAAGCCTTTGCCAGTACCTATATCTTGCAGAGTTTCTCCAATGCTTTCTAATAATTTGATAGTGTCAGGTCATAGATTTAAGTCTTTAATCCATGTTGAGTGAATTTTTGTGTAAGATGAAAGGAAGGGGTCTTGCTTCATGATTCTGTACATGGAAATCCAATTTTCCCAGCACCATTATTGAATAGACTGTCCTTACTCCAGGGATTGGTTTTGGATCCTTGATCAAATATGAGTTGGCTGTAGATGTTTGGGTTGATTTCTGGTGTTTCTATTCTGTTCCATTGGTCTATCCATCTGTTTCTGTACCAGTACCATGCTGTTTTGATTACAACTGCCCTGTAGTATGTCCTGAAATCTGGTATTGTGATGCCTCAGGCTTTCTTTTTGTTGTACAAGATTGCTTTAGCTATTCGAAGTCTCCTGTGTCTCCATATGAATTTCAGCATCATTTTTTCCAGATCTGAGAAGAATGTTTTCAGTATTTTGATTGGTATTGCATTGAATGTATAAGTGGCTTTTGGGAGAATGGACATTTTGATGATATTGATTCTTCCAATCCATGAGCATGGAAGATTTTTCCATTTTTTGGTACCCTCTTCTATTTCTTTCTTTAAGGTTTCGTAATTTTCATCGTAGAGATCTTTAACTTTTTGGTTAAGTTTATTCCAAGGTATTTGATTGTTTTTGTAGCTATTGTGAATGGGATTGATCTTAGAAGTTCTTTCTCAGCCATGGCATTGTCTGTGTATACAAAGGCTGTTGATTTTTGTACATTGATTTGATATCCTGCTACTTTGCCAAACTCTTCTATGAGTTCCAATAGTCTCTTAGTAGAGTTCTTTGGATCCCCTAAATAAAGAATCATATCATCTGCAAAGAGGGTTAGTTTGAGTTCTTCCTTCCCAATTTGTATCCCTTTAATTTCTTTTTCTTGCCTAATAGCTCTGGCTAAAACTTCCAGAACTATATTGAATAGCAGTGGTGAGAGTGGGCATCCCTGTCTGGTACCAGATCTCAGTGGAAATGCTTCCAACTTTTCCCCATTCAATAGGATGTTGGCCGTGGGTTTTTCATAAATTGCTTTGATTGTATTGAGGAATGTTCCTTCCATACCCAGTTTGCTTAGAGTTTTCATCAGTCCTATTTTTTTTTTAATTATACAGTTCCAAACTATCTTTTTTTAAGCCAGGTGAAATGAATTGATTGCTTGTCATTATATTTTGTCTAAATTACTATCACCATCTCATATTTATTGTAGTTACACAATTTACTTACTAAGTGGTCATTGGACTATGAACAACACTAAAACAGGGACTCTCTCTGACACATCACTATGCTTCCAGAAACTACAACATGGCCTAGCATATAGGAGGCACTCAATAAAAACGTGGGGAATGAATGAATTAATGAAAGGAATTATGGCTGAAAAAATGTGAACGGAGGCAAAATGTATGGGAATTTGAAAAGAAAAATAAAAAATAAAATGTGATTGGTTGAGAAGTGGTTTAGCTGAGCCTCAAAATCAGTTGTGTTTCATGTGGGAGATGAAAGTTCCAATTAGTGTGAAAATGCTTTATGCAAGAATAAAAAGCAAAATTGCTAGGGTACATTTTATATTGAAGGTAAATGATAGTTTGGGGTAATCTGTGAAAGAAATAAGTCTGAAATAGTATGCTTATATTATGATTTTCTTTAATAGCTGCAAATTGCAGAATCTCAGGTTTTCATTTTACAGAAACTCTCATCTTACAGTGGACAGCTTCCTTTTTCACTCTGGGTATCGTTAATCTTGGAGACAAATTTCTGGTGATCATACTGCACATTAACCTGCTAATGGAGTAGATCCTTAACTTTATGTCTGGCTTGCTTTCTCTTTTTTACTCTTTATCATCTTATTTTATTGGGTTAAATTAGTCCTTTTCTCCTAAAATTTTGGTTTCATGATTTCAATTAAGTAGCTTCAATCAATTAAGTTGCTTCAGGGATTTCATAAAAATGAGCCCTCCCCTCATGTCCAAATTTATGTGTGAAATAATGTATTTATGTGAGGATATATATACACTTTTATAAAAAATGTCTCTGACCTTTCGTTAGAGTTTATCAACAACAGAATAAAAACAAGATAAGGAGACTTTTTTCTTATAGTACTAGAGCACTGTTTTCAAATATGCAGAAAACACAGACATTAATGATATTTCCTCACTTTTGAGAAGTGCCAAACCCTTTCCTTGCCACCGGTCCTCGTTAAGGGAAGGCAGACTGTGGGAAATGACTCTTCCCTCCTTTAGAGGAGTCCTGGAATGGAAGGGCAAAGTTACGGACTATCATGATGAGTTTCTGTCCTACCTAGAGTAACGTTTGACTGGAGTGCACCACGATTCAAAGTGGCAAAGTGGAGAGGATCCGTTCTCTGAGTTAGTTCTCTTTCTCTCTGCTGGACCTGCTTACAGAGGAGTCTGGCACTTTTATTCTGATGGACAGGCCCCAAGTGGAGAATTTTCACCAGTTGCAATGGGGCTATCACCTGCCCCAGTACTCATGTTCCTCTGGCAGCAGAAGGCATAGAAAAGACTTCACTGGCTATACATAGAAATACACAACTCTAAAATTCTGGCTTAGTCATCACAATACAAACAAATGAAGCCAAGTTTACCTATTGCTTTTAATCAAGGCTACCTATCATAAGTAAAAATGTTTTCTTTGTGATCAGCCCATGTTAAATGAGTTCTGAACTGAATTTTTGAGCCAAAGTCCTATCAAATTTAACATGCCTTTCAACTTGAGGATTGCAGAGAGAGGGAGAGGAATAGTTGAGACCAATGACTGAATCCAATTTGATTGTATCTTTTCAAAAAATACATTTTCTTGAGATCAACCTCATGGACCTCTAATATTTGAAACAATTGGCCTTAATGAGACCTATAAACATTAACTCACTTAGAATTGTAATCCTCAAGGCTTGTGCTGTGCCACTACAGGTGAAGCCACTGCCTATGATGCCAACATCTCATATAAGAGTGCTGATTCCAAGCTAATTCCCAGCTGCTCTGTCTCTGCCCAAGCTCCCTGCTAACATGCTAGAAAAAGCAGCAAGTGATGGCCCAAATGCATGGGCCCCTGCTATCCACACGGGAAACGCTAATGACATTCCAGGTTCCCGGCTTTTACTTGGGCCAGATCCAGCTGTTCTGTCTCCTTCCCCTCGCTCTATCACTCTTTGTCACTCTGTCACTTTAATAATTTTTTTTTAAAAAAAGAAAAGAATTGTAACCCTCCATTTCCTACTGTTGTCATTTCTGATCCCTTTAACCTACTCTGTATTTTCTCCTGTTTTACCATAATTGGTACTACATTCTAACAAACTATTTAATAGGCATATAAATACATATGAGTGTATGAGAGAATATGCTATATAATATCTATTACTTATTATGTTATTTTACTTATTATGTTATTTATGATGTCTTTTTTTTAACTATTGGGGGGCCAGTGTCCCAGAGAGGGGACAAAGAGAGAAAATCTTCCATCCACTGGTTTATGACTCAAGTGGCCCCAATGGCTGAGGCTGTGGCTGCTCCAGTGGCTAGGACCTTCTTCTGGGTCTCCAATGGATACAGGAGCCCAAGCACCTGGGCCATCTTCCACTGCTTACCCAGGTGCATTAGCAGGGAGCTGGATTGGAAGTGGAGTTGCCAGGTTTCAAATCAGCACCCACATGGGATGCCAGCACCACAGGCAATGGCTTACCACACTATGCCACAACACCAGCCCCTTTTATTACTCCTTATCTATTCATCTTCCCACAGTTAAATTTAATATCATGAGAGACACTTTCTTTGTTTAATTTAGAGATCTATTCCAGGAGTCTACAATAATGCAAACCAGGTCTCCAACAAATAGTTGCAAAAGAAACTGTCGAAGAATAGTTTTGAGCTATGTTTCTGTAACTGCAGAATTAATAATGGCTGCATTTAAGAAATTTGCAATTATAAATCTCAATAATATGTTGGATCTCACAATGAGCCTGAATGCTTCAGTGTCTTATATTGTTTATTTTAAATGCATTTATGAATACGTTTCTTTCCTGTAATTTTCTATTATCTTGTCTCACTTGTATTAACTGCTAACCAGTTTTGTAGCATTCTTTAGAAAGATTTGGTATTATGAATACTGAATTAAATTCAGTAGAATTCAAACTCCTGTTTGAACTGATTTAAAAAAAAAAAACAGCAGTTTGCTGTTCATTTGTGGTCATGGTTTTGTTGATCTTTACTGAGTATTGATTTTCACATCAAACTTCACTTTCTATTTGATGTTATTGAAAACATTAGCAATAAACTTAGAAGGACATAAATCCGAATGAACAATTAAGTAGTTCTACTAATTGGCTTTTTTAAGTGTCAGCTATTTTTTTCAAAAGTTATGGGGGAGATTCACTTGTCTCCTCAAAAGCAGAAAGTACAAAGGAGCAGTATTTTATAACTGCCTATGGTAGTCTTCTTTTAATAAGTTATTAAGAATTTCAAGTTCCCTATTTATATGAGCAATGACCTTCATTTATGAATAAGTGATATGAAAATACTGGAAAATACATACAATAAATTTTCTGGTATAGAATGAGACTCACATACACTTCAATATCTGCTCCATGATCTCCATTGGTCAATATCATTTCTGGTAAAGGCTGTGTCACAAGCCCTGACTGCTGGATAGCTGTGATGAATGTTTACAGAAAGATTGCTGACACAGACTATGTTCCCTACAGACTTATCAGTGCACTCTGCAATGTACAGGACACAGATAGTAATGAAACAAGGAAATGAAAAATATATTTGGGTCAAATTTGGGATAATGTTTCTTTAGTGCATTAGGGCAAGACTCATGATAAGTGCATGAATGGTTAGTTCAAAAGAAATTGTTGCATTGGGCCAGCAGTGCAGCATAGTGGGTAAAGCTGCCACCTGCAGTGCTGGCATCCCATATGAGTCCCAGCTGCTCCACTTCCTATCCAGCTCTCTGCTGTGGCCTGGGAAAGCAGTAAAGGATGGCCCAAGCCCTTGGGCCCCTGCACCCATGTGGGAGACCTGGAGGAAGCTCCTGGCTCCTGGCTTTGGATTGGAACAGCTCCAGCTGTTGTGGCCAACTGGGGAGTGAGCCAGCAGATGGAAAACCTCTCTCTCTCTCTGCCTCTCCTTCTCTGTATAACTCTGACTTTCAAGCAAGATAAATAAACCTTTTTTTAAAAAAAAAAAGAAAAGAAAAGAAAAGAAATACTCTGAGGAGAGGAATGAAGTTTTAGGCTTCACTGCAAGAATTGCCTCCTCCTTTCACTCCCTGTAATACTCTGCATATGCATCTAGTATTGCATATTTCCAATTGCATCATGATGATATGTTAGCACTTTCTACTCCTGCCCTAGAATACAAGTTCCTCAAATTTAAAGGTCATGTATCTCATTCATTTTGTTTATTCTTAGAGCATACCCGTCTCTTCGTCTGCATGTGGTTGGTGATCAACATAAATGCTGAAAGAAACTCTTTTGCATGAGAAATAATGTACTTCTTAAGTCAGATGAGGGAAGACATATTATACCCAGTTGAACACTGAGGATATGTTTCTGGATTGTTCTGATGTTAATACTAATTTAGGAAGTCTCACAAGTTATGAAAAGTCAAGAATAAAGACCATCATAGCAGTCCAAAAAAATAGAATAAAAATATTGCTAGTTCTCAATACATAAAATGTCAAAATATTTGCCTCGTTTATTTGAGATAACAATATTACTTCTGGAAGCCGTGGCTCAATAGGCTAATCCTCCACTTGTGCCATCAGCACACCGGGTTCTAGTCCCGGTTGGGGTGCCGGATTCTGTCCCAGTTGCTCCTCTTCCAGTCCAGCTCTCTGCTGTGGCCCAGGAGTGCAGTGGAGGATGGCCCAAGTCCTTGGGCCCTGCACCCGCATGGCATGGGAGACCAGGAGGAAGCATCTGGCTCCTGGCTTTGGATCAGCGTGGTGCGCTGGCCGCCACGCACCAACCACAGCGGCCATTGAGGGGTGAACCAAAAGAAAAGGAACACCTTTCTCTCTGTCTCTCTCTCACTGTCCACTCTGCCTGTCAAAAAAAAAAAAAAAAAATACTTCTGGAAACACCCACCTACCCCAGGAACTTGTAAATCTTCCTCTCCTGCATTTACCTCACAACCCCATCTGTTGTGCCACCTATCTCTTTAACTACAGCTCTTTCCTAGATAGATGATGCTACCTTCATGGCATTGCCCAGACTGCTTGGTTTTCTGAAGTAGGAGCCCTAACAGAACCGGTACAGATAGATCTTCATCACTTCCTCTTACCCCACAGAGCTCACAGATATAACCCTCAGAGAAGACTGGACACTTGCAATATCATCAATATATTTTTTTTCTCTAAAAGTAAACAGTTAATTCCTGTTACATAAAATGGAGGCAGAAATAACTGACCATCTTATTTCGAGTACAGGGTAGCGCAACAGAAAGAAAGAAGGAGTTTTTGCATTCCATATTAACACTAGCCAGCCACATCACAAAGAAATACTTTTAAAAAGTGATCAGAGACTAAGATTAAATGGAATTTTGTTAATAAACTTTTAGATTCCTAAGAAATGGTAATAGATTTTATTTTATTATTTTATGTAAATATGTATCCATGTTCTTATGGTCTGTTAACTAGGAGGTAACTAGAAGATGGAAGCTATCATATAAGAAGCTTCTATAATTTGAACTCTCTTATACTTGTTAATTTTTAACTTAATTAATTCATTAATTAGAATGATAGAGTGTCAGGGAGAGAGGAAGAGACAGAGAATGATAAGAGATCTTCCATCCTCCAAATATTCACAACAGCCAGGGCTAAACCAAGTTGAAGCAAGAAGCCAGGAAATTCATCCTACTCTCCCATATGGGTGGCAGGTAACCCGAGTACTTGAACCATCTCCCACTGCCTCCCCAGGCACATTAGCAGGAAGCTGGATGGGAAGCAGAGCAGCCAATACTCCAACCGGCAGTCCATTATGAAATGATGATGTTGTAGGCCATGACATAACCCATTACCTCATTTATTATTTAGATGCATTAAACATTATATTCTTTCAGTAATTTTATAATATATATACACTATGTTTTATATAGATATAGAAAATATACCTATTCCACTATGTTTTCAGTATTTTTCTACATGATTATTTATTGTAGGTAAGATTTTGTTCACATAACTCATAAAGTACACAGTGTTTATTTCTCTCCCTGTGCACATATACAGATATGTAAGCTGTCATGAAACCTATGTACTCATGCAACTGACTTCACCATCCTATGCATACAATAAATATGTTCAGGTCTTCCTGGACAGGGTATACAGGAGCAAGTGTGGCACCCATGGGGCTTTATTTGTAAAATTCTTTACTTTACAATTTGGAATTGTAGATATGCAGTCGTTAAGGCTGACATTGTTTTGTTTGTTTGTTGGTTGGTTTTGTTTTGTTTTGTTTTTAATAAGTCAGCATCCACTCTGATCAATTTATAATTTCATCATTTTCCTGTCTCCTCCAGTAATTTCCTACCAAATGTCAATTACTTTTAGGGACAAAAGCCATAGATAAATGCTCTCAATTGGTGCCTAATTAGAATCTTAATCATGCCTGAGATATGAGGGTCACCATTCAAATTGTAAAATTCTATATTAAAAGTTCAGAACCTTGGATATTATGCAAGGCTGCAGGGGTTAACTTTTGTCTTACATAGCAATTTATATGATACTTGCAGAGTCAAATAATGTTTTACTTACTAACATTGTAAGGAAATACTATATTTCTCATTTCCTTATTTTCTTAGCAAATTATTTACACTTAAAAATTAATATTTCAGGGCTGGTACTGTGGCATAGCAGGTAAAGCAGCTGCCTGCAATGCCAGGGTCCCATATGGGCCCCAGTTCAAATCCTGGATGCTCCACTTCTGATTCAATTCCCTGCTAATATTCCTGGGAAAGCAGCAGAAGATTGCCCAAGTCCTTGGGCTCCTGCACTCACATGGGAGAACCAGGAGAAGCTATAGCTCCTGGTTTCAGATCAGCCCCGTTCTGGCCATGGCGGCCACTTGAGGGATGAACAACCAATGGATGGAAGATCTCTTTCTCTCTGCCTCTCTGTAACTCTGCTTTCAAATAAATAAATAAATCTTTTAAAAATTAATATTTAAGTAAAGTGAATTCCTAGAAGGAAAATTATACAGATTGAATAGTGTAATATGTTTATATACACTGAAGACTAAGAAACTACCAGAATGTATACAGCCATTCATCCCTCAATTACAAGGACAAATTCTGAGAAATGCATGATTAGGTGATTTTGTCATTGTGCAAACATAGAGTGCACTTACACACAGTAAGATGGTATAGGTCAATCACTCAACAAGGTCTCTTGACACAATCAAGAGATTCAGTAAACACCAGATGGATGGGGTTGCTTCTGGTGTAACCCAGCACACTGTCATATAGATATGTGTGTGTGCGTGTGTGTGTGTGTACACCCACATAAAGTAGGAGGATTACATTCTAAAATAACAATAAAAAAGCAGTATTTGAGGCAGGCATTTGACAAGCAGTTAAGATGCTGCTTGAGATGCAGGTATCCCATATTGGAGTATCTATGTTCAAGTCCATCTCCACTTCTGATATAACTCCCTATCAAAGCACATCCTTGGAGGCAGAAGATGATGAGTCAAGTAATTGGTCTCTGCCACCCACTTGGGAGAACCGGAATGAATTTCTGGCTCCTGAGTTTGGTATGGCCTTGCCCTAGCTGTTCCTGGCATCTGGGGATAGAAGTGGTGAATGGAAGCTCTCACTGTCTCTGTCTCTCTTTCTCCTTGCCTTTCAAATCAAATGAAAATAAATAAAAACATTTAAAACTATTCATAGTATAGTAAATATACAAATCATTAGTTATCATTATCAAATATTAGGTACAGTAGACAATAGCCCATGCCTTAATTTAATTTGATCAGCAGCACAAAGTGGCAGGAAAAGGGGTTGCTGTTTCCACAACAAATACATGAGTAATATGTTGATCTATGATGTTAGGATGTTTTTGATGCCACTAGGCCATAGAAAGTTTTTAGCTCCATGAAAATCTTACATGGACAGTTTCATATGTGCAGTATTCTGTTGATCAAAATATGATTATATACTGCATGACTACACTCTACTCCTATTCACATAAAAGGAACACAAAGCCATTTCCTGTGTTCACGCATATAACTCTATATGTAAATGAATAGTAAACATCTTAGAAATATTTCATACCAAAGAAACCGAAGTTATCACTGGAGAGAAAATTGGAGACCAGTGAGAACATATGTTCATTTTTTTACCAGCTGTTCATTTCTTACTACTTCAACGTTTACCAAAAAAAAAAATAAATAAATAAATAAAAGGGAAACTAAAAAAAATCTATTTTAATTTTGTTTTTGTTTGAAGCTGTTTTCTCATATTTTTATTCTTAAAACTTCATTTTCCTTTGTACTTATTTTCAAAACCTAATCACAACACATTTGATATTTTAGTACAGCTTTGGGAAGACAATTTATCCCACAAAATATCAAACAAGCTTAACCAGAAAGTCCAAATCATGCTCTCCCACATGACACGTAGTAAACAGCCTTTAATGATTTCTTGCTTAGGTATGCTATTAACATTCATAGAGAGTCCATTACTGGACTTGATTACCTTGTGTATCAAAGTGACAGATCTACAGCCACGATGACAGTATTTCAGCTCACAAGCACCCATGGCCAATTAATCCCTTATGAATTGGACCAGAGTTAGTCAGTCGTGACAGCTTTGGAAGTACATCAGCTCTCCTTGCTAAAGGACACCACAGGTTTTAAACTTGCATTGGTGTAAGGCATCTGCAAATACGCCATCACACAACTATTTCAGAGCTATTTTAAAAGGAGAAAAGTTTGCAACTCTACCATCTAGTTCAAGTCCAAGTGTCAAAAGAGCACAGTCATGATTAAAACTTGGCTCTGGGACATATTTTCTCTTTATTCAAAGACTTGTAATTATGAACTTTTCCTTAAGAAGACCATCAACTATTGAGTGATGTTTTAAAGTTAAACAACAAAGTCTTAAGTGTATTCTGAATGCATAATGCACCTAATTAAACTTTTCTCTGTCTATGACAAACACAAATACTCGCAAATGGAGCAGGGGTTGCAGAGTGTTTTGTTTCAAGGTTTCATTCCTCATTATGCAAATGAATTATTCTTATGCCCAGAAATGACGCCGCCTGTGACACTTTTTTACTTTTACCAAATCACCAAAACACAATGAGGAATACAGTGATCCCTTCCTATATTTAATAGCCACTAAGTGAATAAAAAAGGAAATTCTTACACAACACAATTTAATAACTACTTCATGGGTATGTTCTAGTTAACAATATAGTAAAAACAACAACAAAAACTGTTCAAGAAGAATGATCGGTGTTTAAATCATTTTTAATGAGTGAAAATCACAAAAACTAATCTCCCTCCTTTTATAAGCACATTAGGATGAGAACATAGGGACCTTCAAACTTGTTTGCCTACCTCAGTAACAGATACTTCGAAGTTTAAAAACATTTAATAAAAATTGTATGTACACATTTTACAATCAAATAATGGCATGCAGTTCTCATTTAATGTTTGTATTATACAACTGGCAATTTATTTTTTCTTTTATCCCATTATTTTTTACTTCTTTTAAATCTATTTACTTATCTATTTAAGTTTTTTTAAGGTGAACAAATTTCATGTATACAGATTTAGGAACATAGTGATACTTCCTACCCTAGCCTCTCTCCAGCCACGCTCCCACCCTCCCTTCTCCTTCCTTTCTTATCCCCTTCTTAAATTTACAATGATCTACTTTCAGCTTACTTTACACTTATAAGATTAATGCTACTCTAAAGAGTTCAATAAATAGTAAGAAGAAAAAACACTGTTCCTTAGCAGTAGCGACAAGCTTTGTAAACAATCATCAAACCTAAAATTGTCAATTACACGCCTTTATATTACATTTTTGATACTCTATTAGTTATCACAGATCAGGGAAAACATATGGTAATTGTTTTTTTGGGATTGGCTTATTTCACTATGTATAATGGTTTACAGTTGTGTTCATTTTTCTGTAAAAGATAGGATTTCATGCTTTTTTACAATTGAGTAGTCTATATACCAAACTATATACTAAATACTGAACTATAGTTTATTAATTATGCTTTATAAATGAGGTTTTATAGTAAAGGGAATCTTACTAAATTTTTTAAACTTACACAGATTATAATGAGAAAGATAGAATTTAAATTTAACGTGATGTAAAATTCCAAACCTCAGGATCTCTAGCTTGCCTCACTGATTGTTTTGAGAAAAAATAGTTCTGTGCAAAACTCTCTATGTTTATTTGCCTAATGATGAGTTTTCAGTATATTTTGTATTAATGGAAAGAAAATGTAGACTGAATACTTTTGTACCCATTAAATAACCATAATAGAGTTTATAAGACAAAACACAGAGTTCAGAAAATCATAGGATTGCAATACCTGTGTGTGTGTGTGTGTGTGTGTTGCTTTAATTTTCTGTGAGACTAACCTGATTTTAAATGTTTTAAATTAAAATAGCTTACAGAAAAAAAAAAAAAACACTAACAACAAATATGGATGTGGTGAGAGGGAACTCATTCCCATTTTTTGTGTCAATGTAAATTAGTGTAGCCACTGGAAAATAGTATGAAGGTTCCTCAGAAAACTAAAAATAGAATTATCATATGATCCAGCAATCCCACTACTGGGTATACACTCAGATATCTGAAGGAAATGAAACTGGTTTGTCAAAGGGATGTCTTTACTCCACATTAACTGCTTATTCACTATAGCCTATATACGGAATCAAACTAATGAATGGACAAAGAAAATGTGCATATACACAAGGGAGTTTTATTCAGCCATAAAACAGATGAAATCCTATCATTTTGGATAACATGGATGAAGCTAGAAGATGTTCTGTTAAATGAAATAATCCAAGCACAGAATAAATACTGTATGACCTCACTTATGCAGAATGTAAAAAAGTTGACCTCAAAGAAGTTGGAAGCAGTTACCAGAGGCTGAGGAGGAATCTAGCTGGGAAAGACTGGTCAATAGTACCATGTTAGAGTTAGGTAAGAGAAAGCAATTATGTGGTTCTATGCACAATAAGGAGAATATAGTTAAAATGCAAAATATCATAGATTTCAAAATGTCCATAAGAGAAGGTTTGAACAATTTCATTGCAAAGAAATATTAAATGTTTAAGGTGATAAACATCAAATCATCCTGAATTAATCAGTGCACAATGTGTCATTGCATTGAGATAGCACATTGCACTCCATAAATATGTGTAACTATTATTTCAATCAAAAAGAAAAAAATGATAATTCTGATAGATTTTGTGAAATTTACTTCTCTATCCATTCAGTACTTACTATTTGCTAGTTACTTTGCTAATGACTTCACATAAACTAACTCATTTACCTCACAGCAAGAAAACTATAAAACTTCCATTTTATAGATGTCAAAACTGAGGTAGATCGATTTTAAGTGACTTGCCAAATGCACTTAATCATAAATAAGAGCACTGAAATCATCCGATTCCAGACTCTTCCCATCTCATTTTACACTGTCTCTTGTACCTAGGAAACCCAGCATTTTATAATAGTCAGCAAGCCATCTTTCTCCAGAGGGAAATTTTTTCTTTATTATAGCAGACAGCAAAATATCTTGCTCTTAAAGAATATACTATATTTACTTGCCAGAGCTCTTTGATTTGCTACAGAAATGTCTTGGAATACTTAACATAAAACAAAGTACACTAATAACCTTACTCATAAAACAGGCAGAAGGAAAGAGATCCATAGTGTTACCTTTCAATAATCTCTATTTTTCATGATTTTAAACTGATCCATTAAAATTATGTCTTGTAATATATCTATTGCATACAGGAGAGAATTATGTTGATTATTCTACTGAAAAATATGGTATCATGAGGCTCCTATAACAGTGTAGAGAAATTTCTGCTTGCTCTGATGAAAAGAATGTGTATTCTGTAACTATGAGATGAAAGGTTCTATAAATATCAGTTAGGTCCATGTCTTCCATAGTGTTGATTAGCTCTGTTGTTTCTTGCATTGGTAACTTATTTTTACAGTCTGAATTTTTTTACCTGTGAGTTTAATTTAAATTTCAATCAAAACTTTTTAAAAATATTTTTTGATTTATTTGAAAGGCAGAAGTTTACAGAAAGAGGGATCTTCTATCTGCTGGTTCACTCCCCAAATGGTCACAATGACAAGGGGTTGGCCAGGTGGAAGCCAGGAGCCAGGAGCGTCTTCTGGATCTCTAATGTGGGTGCATTTTCTGCTTGTACCATTTTCTGCTGCTTTCCCAGGCACATTAACAGGAAGCTTGATTGGAAGTGGAGCAGCCAGGACTCAAACCAACACCCATATGAGATACCAGTGCCACAAATGGTAGATTTACCTGCTAAAACACAGCACCGGTACCCCAATCAAATCTTTAAAACTCTTCCTATATTATCTGGGAATATGAACTATACAATCTATAAAATCAAACAACCAAGTCACAGTTTCTGGGTATATAACCTCATTGGAATCTTTTCCAATGTTGCAATATTTGAGACTGACTTACACTAAGAAATGTTTTCACTGTTCCTTTGCAATTGATATTTAACTATGGGCCTAGTTTTCTTATTGTTAAATATTGCAGTCCAAATCATCACAGTTAGCTGCAATGAGTATCAGAGATTTGGGGTTTATTTAGGAAAATGTATCTTCATAGTTTTCTTGAACTTTCGCATGTGAAAAATAAGTCAGAAGAAGTAGAAGATGGTGAAAGTAAGTTGCAAGATCCAATCATTAATATATAGCTACTATTTTCACACAGTAATTCCCTAACCATCAATTTTTATCTATTAATATAATTAGTATAATTAAAGATCATTATTATGTCACAGTGCTTTTTCTTCACTAATTCAAATCTTCAATTGCATGAATGTTGGTCAGCTGGAAAAGAAGGAGTTAAGAATTCACAAATCATCACTCTCAAGAAGCATATTTCTGAATAGCATATATGTGAAAGCTTCTTAGACAGTATATTAAAACATTTTCAGTTGATATGTCATCTTGATAATTTAAAATAATGCCTACCTGCTCATTAAAGTTTAATTATTTACTATAGAGTAGAAAACAAACTATTTCATTGGAATCAAGAAACACATGATACTATTTTTTCCTTATATAATCTACCTGTAGACTCATGATGAACGGTAGGTGTTTGTGATTTAGTTACATTTACAACTCACTAGAGCTAGAATGTCCCTCAGTAAGTTGCCCAGAAAAGACAGCCCTTCCCACTGTCCTGCTACCAGATTTTTCAGGAGACTAATCAACATAATTCTCTCCTGTATGCAATAGATATATTACAAGACATAATTTTTAGTGAGTCAGTTTAAAATCATGAAAAAATGGAATTATTGAAAGGTAACACTATAGATCTCTTTCCTTCTGCCTGTTTTATAAGTAGGGTTATTAGTGTACTTTGTTTTATGTTAAGTATTCCAAGACATTTCTGTAGCAAATCAAAGAGCTCTGGCAAGTAAATATAGTATATTCCTTAAGAACAAGATATTTTGCTGTCTACTATAATAAAAATAAGCATTGATACACCATTGGTCAAACTAATGAAAAAAATTGGGAGAAGACCCAGATAGAGGTGAAAATTAGAAAACATTAAAGAAAGGAATATATTGTAATACAAAAAAATGGAAAAAGCTTCCATATTCATGGATTGGAAGAATTAATATCATCAAATTATCTATACTACTGAAAGCAATTTACAGATTCAATGAGATCTTAATCAAAATACCAAAGACATTCTTCTCAAATCTACAAAAACAATGCTAAAATCCATATGGAAACACAAGCGACCCCAAATAGCTAAAGCAATTTTATATTTCATAAACAAAGCCAGAGGCATCACAATACCAGATTTCAAGACATACTACAAGGCAGTTACACTTGTTTAATACAATAAAAATACTCTGGTACTGGCACAAAAATAGACATGTAGACCAGTGGAATAGAATAGAAAATACAGAAATCAATCCAGACATCTACAACCAACTTATCTTTGACAAAGAAACTAAAATCAACCCCTGGAGAAAGGACAGTTAGTCAACAAATGGTGCTATATCAATTGGTTCTCCACATACAGAAGTATGAAACAAGAACTCTACCTTACACCTTATACAAAAACAAACTCAAAATGGATCAAAGATCTAAATATATGACATTATAAAATCAAATTACTATAGAA
Source organism: Oryctolagus cuniculus (assembly GCF_964237555.1). Classification (NCBI taxonomy): domain Eukaryota; kingdom Metazoa; phylum Chordata; class Mammalia; order Lagomorpha; family Leporidae; genus Oryctolagus; species Oryctolagus cuniculus. The sequence continues at coordinate 75,947,465 of NC_091433.1, read as the reverse complement.
AATCATTGGGGAAATTCTGTAAGACATTAGCATAAGCAAAGACTTTTGGAAAAGACCCAGGAAACATAAGCAATCAGAGCAAAAGTAGACAAATAGAATTACATCAAGATAAGAAGCTTCTACACTGTAAAGGAAACACTCAGAAAAGTGAAGTAGCAACCAACAGACTGGAAGAAAAGATTTGCAAACTATGAAGCTGATAAAGGATTAATATTCAGTATGTATAAAAAGATCAAGAAACTCAACAATAACAAAACACACAAATCAGTTAAGAAATGAGCAAAGGACATGAACAGGCATTTTTAAAAGAGGGTATTCAAGTGGCCAAAAGACATGAAAAAAATGCTCAGGATCACTAGCCATCAGGGAAATGCAAATAAAAACTCAATGAGTTCACATCATCCCATAGAGAAAGCAACAAACAATAAATGCTGAGGAGGATATGGGGAAAAGGTACCCTAATCCACTGTTGGTGGGGATATAACCTAGTACAGCCATTTTGGAAGACAGTATGGAGATACCTCAGAAAGCTGAAAATAGATATAACATATGACTCAGTCATCTCACTCCTTAGAATTTACCCAAATGAAATAAATTCAGCACAAGAAATTGTTATCTATACCCTATGTTTATTGCAGCTGAATTCACAATAGCTAAAGTATGGAATCAACCCAGATGTCCATCAACTGATAACTAGATAAAGAATATATATATATATATATATATGTGTGTGTGTGTGTGTGTGTATGTATAAACACATATATATATATAGCAATAGTTATATATATAAACATGTATTCATAATATTTATATAACATATATATATTTATATTAAAAACTATGAGGAATACACTGATCTTCCATTCACTAGTTCACACCCCAAATGGCCACAATGTCTGGACCTAGGCTGATCTGAAGCCAGGAGCAAGAAGATTCTTAAGAATTTTCCCCATGGGTGCAGGGGCCCAAGGACCTGGGCCATCTTCTGCTGCTTCCCCAGGCACATTAGTGGGAGCTAGACCAGAAGTGGAGCAGCTAAACTCAAAGTGGTGCCTGTATGGGACGTTGGCACTGCAGGGGAAGGCTTAACCTATCACGCCATGGCACCCTCACCCCCACAACCATGCCTTAATGGCTATTCCAAACACAATTCCAAGTATTTCTTGATTTATTTTTAGTTTTTTAAAGAATTATTTTATTTATTTGAAAGACAAAGTTAAAGAGGGAGGTAGAGGCAGAGAGAGAGAGAGGTCTTCCATTCCACTGGTTCACTCCCCAATGACCGCCATGGCCAGTGCTAAGCTGATCTGAAGCCAGGAGCCAGAGCTTCTTTCAGGTCTCCCATGTGCGTGCAGGGGCCCAGTCCTTGGGCCATCTTCTACTGCTTTCCCAGGCCATAGCAGAGAGCAGAATGGGAAGAGAAGCAGCCAGGACTTGAACCAGTGCCCATAAGGGATGCCAGCGCTGCAGGTTGGGGCTTTAACCCACGGTGCCACAGCACCGCCTCTGATCTTAATTTATTTTTAAAAAGTTTTTATATGTCTATTTTCCCAACATATTCATATATGGGTTAAAATATTGTCTGAGATTGCTCTGCCTGTCAAAACCCAGGCTTCAGCCATCTAAAGTATGATATTTTGTTATAATCTTATGCAAGTCACCCAAACTTTTCACCAAAAAGCAGTTCAGTGACTAATCTCCCAGTATTTACAATCTTCATTCTTTAGGATTGCTGAAACCAGCCACAGAGCTCCAAATCACTCAGATCTGCTCACTTCCAAACATAATTTAATCCACTATCTCTTTCTTCAACCTTTACAATGACCTTCTGCTCTTTACCCTATAACTGGTCTTACATTGGCAGCCCACTTTCATCCAGGTAGCTCTGTACTTGATATTTCTTACCATTTGGTTTTCTGCAGAGAAGGCACTGTGTTATAGACCAAAAAGAACCTGGATAACAATGACAAAAATTCTTGCTTGGTCAAACTTAGACATTTTATTAAAAATATTTTCTGAGTCTCATGGTGCACTTCATTGTCACCTCCAGTTTTAGCAAACCCTCCTAAGTCAGTTTATCAACAGTTCCCCACCCTTGATATTTGCTCACCCTTCTTAAGTGACCATATTCCTCTTCCTCCACCATCACACTCTTCTACCCCTCTGTCTTCAGCAAGACACCCTAGCCTATCTTCAGCAAGGATCCTGTTAGATTGGTTTAACCAAAATAACCCTTACAAATGATGCCTCCTACTAGTAATTTTCCATCTAATGAGCTTCAGATTGTTCTTTAACCATGTATTCCCACTTACTTTTCTGTATTCAAAGTGGAACCCAATGTCCCCCCCACCCTTCAATATCCTATTGAAGTCATCTCTACTGCTATGATGATAGACCTGAATAACATCTTTACAGGTGCCATGGAATCATTTTTTCATTAATAATAATTCCCAAATGCAGGCAACGTTCAGTCAACACAAAGTCCAAAAAACATTGGTGAGTTCCCTAATACCTATAACGAGAAGGTAGGAAAAAAAATTGTGATATCTTAATACCTATTCCACAGTAAGAGTTAATAAACAAAAGAGTTATCTGTCAATACTATGTAGCCCTAGCTGGGCATAGCTTCTTTAAATTAGTCTGTATACTGAAGTTATTTGATATATTAAAAAAGAATAAACAGCCAATTGGATTTTACTGTAGGAGAAAATAGATAGAAACATGGCAATACCGAAGGAATGGAAGAACATTATGCTAGATTCCAATTGCAGTAATCAGCATGATATATAGTAATTTCAACATAGCTCTAGAGTTGTTTAAAGTTATTTTGTCCTTAAAATATATCCATCCTAGTGCTTCCCATTAAAGGTATTTGAAGTAATGACAACCTAGCAGTAATGAGTATACCTTGTACCTAGACAGTAATTATACATGCTATTGTCTATCAAGTATCATTACAGAAATGGCTGATGCCAGGTTGGGCAAAGAAAGTATATGAACAACATTTTCTTTCATTAGAAAGCAGCTGAATACTTAAAGACATATAAGAATCTAACAAAAAAAGACAAAGGAATCATTTTGAAAGGTACCCCCTACTCAAAATTGAGATTTTGGAGAAAAAGCACTCCTTCACAGAGAAAAATATTAGATAATAAATATAGACTTAATGTTAGAATTGTTTAAATCACTCTTTGCAAACCCCAAATTAAGTCTGATTACTGGAGAAAAGATTCACATACAGTCTCAGAGTATTATCTACCATTTTTTTTTTTTTTTGGACAGGCAGAGTTAGTGAGAGAGAGAGAGACAGAGTGAAAGGTTTTCCTTTCATTGGTTCACCCCCCAAATCCCCAAATGGCCACTACGGCTGGCGGGCTGCACCAATCTGAAGCCAGGATACCAAATAATTCTTAATTACAGAAAAGAGAACATATTCATTGAATGAAGAAATCGAATGATCTATACCTTAGCCATGTGATCATACACAATTTATCCAATAATGAGATAAAATGACATAGTATCTCTGTTTAATATATAGATTAGGGCCAGAAAGGATTAAAAACAATACCCTTGGAGCAAGTGGTTAGTCTAGCAGTTAAGATGTACCTCCAAATAGGAGTCCTGGTTTCAATTCCAGACTCTGGTATCTGACTCGAGTTCCTTGATGGTGTGGACCTTGGAGGGCAGTGAGATGGCTCAACTATCTGGGTTCCCGCCACTCACATGGGAGATCTCAGCTCTTGGCTTCAGTTTGGCCAGTCACTGCTCTTTTGGTCACTTACTTATTAATCTGAATGTTAGAGGGAGGGAGGGAAGGAGGGAGGGAGGAAGTGAGGGAGGAAGGGAGGGAGGGAGGGAAGGAGAGGAAGAGAAAGAGAAAGGGAGAGAGAGAACTTCACGTGATATAAAAATGAGTGTAAATTATGGCCTACATGGTATTTTTACCAAAATGAGTCTAATATAAATCTACATATAAAGAAACCATTATAGACATACAAATATGAGATATCTTACACGACAACTGGTTTGGGTTCTTCAACATGTCAAATGTCTTGCAAGACAAATATGGTAGGGATTAGAGTCACTGCTTTGGATTAAATGAGACTAGTGATACAAGAACAAATGGAATGCTTGTGCCTTAATTAGACCCTGGGCCAAATGAAGAAAAGGTTGGAACAATTTTAAACTTGAATGGGGCCTAAAAAATAGGCAATAAGGAGACAATGCTACACATTGTAGAATGATAATCAGATTGCTCATATGTAGGAAAAAAAATCTTTTTCTAATGAAATAAACATTAAATATTTATTGGTGAGGAATTATGAATGTGTGCAGCTTACCTGTAAATGGTTCGCCAAAATACCCGTCAAAATGTCCAAGATGGGTGATATGTGACCATTTTAATACTTTTCTAAATTATTGGAGCCTTGTTATTTCCAAACCAAGACAGAAATAAAAATAATATGTAGAATTCCTAGGAAAGTACTAGATACCTACAAAGTACCTCTGGTAAAATGGCCCAGGTCTCATACTTTCTGATGTGTTCTCTATAATTCTGCTTTACCTACAACCCCAGAAAGCTATGCCCCTAAATTACTTTGCATACCAAGTATTATTCCCCTTGTACCCTGAGTAGTTTATTCAGTGGAACAATAAACATCCCAGAGTCATAAAAATTGTTGAAATATATTTAATAACCTTTTAAATGATAAGAATATAAAATGATAGGAATATAAAATAAGTGGCATAAAATTGTGCTTCAATGTGATTCTATTTTAAGTATGAGCTTTGGCTATATAAAATATTAATATATAAAACATTTTATTTTCTTATATGCTATAGAAATGAGGCCTAAGGAGACTCATAACTGGAGACCTGAAATATAATTTAAGTCCATTGCCATGAAACTAAATAAATTCTATCCTTTATTCATTCATATACAAGTGCACACTGTCTTGTGGCAGAGAATTCTGCAGAATGGAGAAGCAGCTGAGCAGACAAGATGAATATATTATCCCTCCATATATCCTACAAGGAAGACTGGTGTGCAATAAAGTGCCAGATACACATAAAACTATTAAGCAGAACACAAAAAATTACAATTATCTAAAAAACCTCAATAAACAAGTGCATTTTATGGAATGACAAAAGTTAACAGAAATGACAGGTATGGGGAGAAAGCCGTGGCAAAGATTAGTAATCAAGTGTCTTTGCTCAGACACAGTGGAAATCCTGCCCATACTTCAGGCTGCAAAAAAGTAAAGTCAATGTACAAAATGCAACACCAACATTCAAAGGAGGCATTTAAACATGGAAATGATGGCCGATACACTACCATTGTCATTATCATATTCACAAAAATTCATTTTTATAGTTAAACACAAAATAAGAGAAATTATTCAAAAATAATATAAGTTCTTTCAGAAAATAAATGTGAAAACACCATGGGCTTAATAGTAGAAATTTTATTATTGCCTACATTTATATAAATTCTCCCTTGTCTACCTTGAGGTGTTTTATTTCTAATTACCTCTCCAAATCTTCCTTCAAAATATGTTGAATATCCAACTGTCAATATGCTGAAACGATTTCCTAAACTTGAATCTGAGCTAGCCCTTGCTCTCTCTCTAATGGGATGAATGACACAATGTGACAGAAGGGACATCATTTGAGTTTAGAGTCTGGGCCTCCAAAGCCTTGCTGTAACCCCATTTTTCCCCTGACTTTCCCTGCACTCTCATAAGGAAGCCCAGGATCAGATACCATATTACAGAGCGTGACTGTGTTGTTTTATATACTGGCTTAATTCTAGACCCAAGTAAGTTTAGATAATGAAACCAAGATCATCAATATTCAAACTGGTCATAGTAGATAGCCTTTATTGCATGATGAACATCACATTTTCTCAATTTTTGAAATTTTTGCTTTTTTGAAAATCAGTGTTAGAGACAGACATACATACAGACAGACAGACACAAAGAGATCTTCCATCTACTGGTTCACTCCCCAAAGGGCCACAATGGCTGGGCTGGGCCCTGGAGGAGCTAAGAGCTACAACACCATCTAGGTCTCCCACATGACTGGCAGAAATGCATGTACTAGGACCATCTCTGCTGCTTTCCCAGGAGCACTTGCAGGTAGCTGGTTTTGAAGTGAGCAGCAAGGACAGGGACTAGGGCTCATGTGGGATGCCAGCATTGCAAGCAGCAGCTTAACCTACTGTGCTGCACGCACACTGGCCCCTCCATTTTCTCAGTGTTATAATCAATTTCACTATAGAATTTTGGGAGATGAAATTTGGTAATTTAACTTGTAAGACAAGGTAATGTGGATAAAAATGCAGATTGTGAGTTACCAGTGTGGAATGGAATGAAGAGAACTTTCAAATAGGACTGCTTTCTAGCAGAAATTAGGGGCATTTTTTTTTTATTTTAATGGGAAATTCTTCAGAATTTTCATATCTAAATTGGTATTTTTGAAACTTCTAAAGTCACAGTACAAGATACTGTCAACTAGCAACAACCCCAGTACAACCTTACAGCCATAAAATGGTTCTAAGACACTTTTGTAAAAGTTTCTAAACGATGTACAAGGTGCTGTGTAAACCACTAAAGGATCCTTAGGGGAAGTGATGCTATTTAATTTATATATAGAGTCTTCCTGATTACTGAACCACATCTTGTATTACAGAGACCTGTGGTTGCTATTTCATAAATGGATGAATGAACAAAGATTTTAAAAAAAAGTTAGAGAACAACATAATAGTAAGTAAAAAAGTCCAAGTAGTAGAATTGCAATTTATGGTGTGATATGTAAACTACTATTTGCTTATTGCTTATAACTTCCTCATTGCATAGTTCAAGAAAATAAGGCTTTGGTCTAATTTATAGTAGATTTTATTGCACTAACATCTACATGCCAAAAGGAATATGTACAGGAGAGGGGTAGAATATAAATATTATTTTAACCATGTCTACTTACGCATTGTAATGATTCCTGAAATCTATGTGACATTTTGATTTTATAAAATCCTTTGAGAGGTAATCTTCTAATGTTCTTTAAAAGAAAACATTGAATAAAAAATAGGATGTATTTTTCCAATGACTGGGCTATTAAATGGTATTTACTAAGAGGCTTTAGGAAGTGCAATACTTTTATCTACTGTTCGAGCTTCTATGTGGTGTCCTAGAGTGATAGTGAATGGAAATAGCTTTTCCTTTTCATTGCTTAGCTTAGCACAGAAGAATGAATAAGTATTGTTGAGTTTGGAAGGAAAATACAATATTTTAATTGTCTATTTGATAAACATTTCCCTAAACCTAAAATTTTCTGGTGATTATTTAAGGAAACATTTGGACAAGAATGATGATCATAACTGCTAGTTAAAAGTTTGCAGGTTTTTGTACTTGGACTTCTATCTCCCAGCATCACCATTCAATCAGGATTCAGAACCAAGCTGCCGGTATCCATCATGTCCCACCAAGTATACACCTGTCTTCCCTCAAAAGACTCCTAGTTTTTTTAAATATGGTTCACAGAATATGTGCAAAGAAAATGTGGGAAGAGGACTCTGCTGATCATTCACAGGACTCACATATGAATCAGTTGTCTTCTTATCTAGGATTAAGTTCTAGTCATGGTGCTGACAATATTCACTTAGAACGATCCAACATGGGAAGTGGGATACACAGCAGACTCCTAGAATGGCAGATGTCCTAAACAGCACTCTGGCCTCAGAATCAGCCCTTAAGGCATTCAGATCTGGCTGAAGAGCCCATGAGAGTATTTTAGGCATGGAAAGCCAAGACACTCTGGCAAAAAAAAAAAAAAAAAAAAAAAAAAAACAAAACAAAACAAAAAAAAACAAAAAAAAACACAAACCTAAATGAAAGATCTCTGTGAGTGAGATCCCAGTAGAAAGAACGGGCCATCAAAGAAGGAGGTACCTTTCTCTGAAGGGAGGAGAGAACTTCCACTTTGACTATGACCTTGTCTAAATAAGATCATGGTTGGAAAACTCAAAAGGCTTCCATAGCCTTGGCAACTTATGACAAGAGCCTAGGGTGATTACAGACGCCATAACCTGGAGTGTCAATTTGTTAAGTCAAATTAGGAGTCACTGTGCGCTTACTCCTCATGTTGGATCTCTGTACTTAATGTGTTGTTCAATGTGAATTAATGCTATAACTAGTACTGAAACAGTATTTTGCACTTTATGTTTTGTGTGGGTGCAAACTGATAAAATCTTTACTCAATATATACAAATTGATCATCTGTACATCTGTATATAAAGAGAATTGAAAATGAATCTTGATGTGAATGGAATGGGAGAGGGAGCGGGAGATGGGAGGGTTGTGGGTGGAGGGAAGTTATGGGGGGGAAGCCATTGTAATCCATAAACTGTACTTTGGAAATTTATATTTACTAGGTAAAAGTTAAAAAAAAAAGACAGAACAGAACATAGCCAGGATATTTCTCATATATCTGACGAATATCTAGAAACTTAACTAGCAGAATAATGGGTCTTAAGTTCTGATCATTATTATGCATGTATCTGTAGGTACTGAATGAAAGTTCTACATAGTTGGGCCCTCCCTGGTATACACATTGATACACACACAGACAGACATTCAAAGTCATAACTTATCTAGAAGACATATATCAGTAAGGGAACAATGAAAATAAATCACTGAATAAAACTGACTCCTAATAAAGGAAGAAATTCAGAAAATGATTTTGATAAAGCAAAGGAAAACCAGACAAAGGAAGATAAATAGTAATAGTAATGAAATGACAATGATATGAATAAAAATAATGAGTATAATAATGAATGCTCCCTTTTATGATATATTTCACCCAAGGAATTCACAAGGGGCTTCTCATATGAAAAACAGATTGCAGATAAAAACAGCATGGGGAAAGCTTTGTGGATCATACTAAGAAGTACAACTTATAGGACAGAATGATGAAAGGAAAGGAGTTTTTTTTTTTTTTCAAAAAAAAAGGTAGAAAACTACCATATATTTTTATATTGTAAAGCAAAATCTACTATCTGTCAGTGCTAGGAAAGAAAGAATTGATCCACACAACATGTGGATAGCTCCTACTTGTTGAAAACACACACACACACAGACACACACACACACACAGCTCTCTCCTAGGTGCAACACATTTGGCCTCTATCAGAAGGTACCTGTAGCTGAATTAAACTATCTGTGGTTTCCTTAATAGAGCATGCTCCTTTATGTCTTTGTGGCTTTGCATTCATTCATTCTCTTATTCTCACAGTTCATTTTGTGAATAACTTTTCTCTAGACTGTTGGTTAACAAAATTGTCTGTAAAGGGATGTGTAGTAAATATTGTGAAGCTTTACAGACCATGTGATTTATGTTACAGGTACACAACTCTGCTGTTCTGGGGGGAAGGCATCCATAGAAACCTCATAAAACTGATTGGCTATATTCCAACACAATTTTATTTACAAAAACTGATGTTGAAATGTCACATAACTCACAGTTTCCAAAATATCATTTTCTTTTGTTTTTCAAAGAACCATTTGCAAACATAAAAAATAATTCTTAGACAACAGGTAATCTAAAAACAAGTTGTAAACTAGATATGGCCCATGGAGACAATCGGCAGAATAGGAGAAAATATTTTCAAGCTACATATCTGACAAGGGGTCAATATATAAAATATTTAAGGAACTCAAACAACTCAATAGCAAAAAGAAAGCAAAAGTATATTTTTAAATGGGCAATAGTTCTAAACAGACATTTCTCAAAGGAAAAACATTCCTGAAAACTTAACTATGGGCTCTTTCCAGCCAAGTGCAAGCTGCCTCCAGTAAACAGCAGGTGAGGAGTCCATCTACTGTTTCCTGTCTTGCTGCCCCTTCTGCAATGCTGCTGTGACCTGCTAGCTTCCCTCCCCTGTCTCAGCCTGACCTGTCTACAAACAAGACAGACAGACAAAGTGATTAGAAAATTTATTTATTTGAAAGGGAGACAGATAGAAGATAAGTTTACATAGATGACAGATGATACATAGATGATAGATTTAGATAGATAAATGTATTTGCATATTTGCCAAGGGTGTGTTCATGGCTGTTGTTGCTAATGCATTTCTCCCCAAACTTCCACCTCTGGTTAGCTTACAACTTTCTATGCCACAACCCTCATGACTCTGCTTTATTAGCTGTACAGTATCTCTCAAGACATGCACTGGATGTATCAACCCCATTTTCTAACCCTTCTCATTATTATAACCTAAATTGAAATATCACAACCTTCATGAAGGCCTCTTTAATCTTGTCAGAGGAGAAAATAGTTTAATCTTTACCATCAACTTGCCTGGGACACAGGGTCCAGTTATGTGGTCAAACATTATTTTAGATGAGATTAACGTTTAAATGGGTAGATTTTGAATGAAGCAGCTTAGCCTTAGCTAATCAGTTAAAGACCTAGATAGAAAATAATACTAAATTTCCTTGAGCAAGAAAGAGTTCTGCAATCCCACATCCTTCAGATATGAACTGCAACACTTGCTCTTCCTCAGGTTTCCAAACCACCAGTCAGTCCACTCTGCAGAGTTGGGACCTGCTGACCTCCATGGTCGCATCAATCAGCTTCTTCAAATGAACCTGTTTCTGTCTATAAACATACCATTGGTCAGTTTCTCTGGAAAAACCTGAGTAATATACTTCACAATATACTCCGACCATTTTTAAATTAACACATACTTCCTTTAGCTAAGATTAAGGTTTGTTCATGCCTGCATTTCCTAGTAGATAGCAGGCCCAGTGGCACAAGAACCACCTTTTGCTGCCTTAATGGTTTTTTCTTCATGATGGGAACATAATAAGTCTTTAACTTTCCCACGGACTTTGGGAAGAACTTTAAAAGGGTACATGACTTAAAATGAATATATGATAATTTCCTTTTGTCTTAGAAGTTCTCAGCTCCACGTGTTTGGGGTCACTCTGGCTACGACTTTGCTCAAAGTACTCAAGCAACCACTGGCTTGAAACACCATTAATTGAACCAATGATCCTCATTAGCACAAAGGCAATTTATGTAAGACAACATGAACAAGTATTACTACCCTTTCAAAGGGTTCCCTAATCTCATATTATCCTTGCTGTTTTGCTCTCTAATTACTTCTTTAATCAACTGATTATCTATTAAGTACTCACTTAATTACCTTACATGTAGGTATACTGGTTATTCTAAGGGCCTTTGAAGGTTTTACTCTGACAGGCTAAGAAAATCACTGTTGTAGTGACTTTGATTCAATCATCATGTGAAAGGAAAATATATTCTAAGGAAAATATTTAAATATGTAAACAAATTATTTACAATTATAAAACTCTAAAGTGTGGAGATAATACATTAAAGAAATGTGCAAAAAGACAGAAACACACCAGCTTGTTACAATACCAATGCTTTTCACACATTACTGTGCAAATGAATTACCTGGGGATATTGTAAAATGCAAATTATGATTGAACTGTTCCCAATCAACACTTATCATAAGTCCATACTGAGATGTCCAGAACATAGATTATTCAGTAAGTCACCTTATAAGTAAATGTCTAGCAACTGGAGATTTCTGGTTCCATGAATTTTTATTCACACAAAAAATTTTCTATTCTCTATCACAGGAAATTACTTACTTGCCTAATTATTTACCTATATACTTCTTTTATGTTTGGCAGCATGCACTGATAATCTGTGTGTGTGCATGCATGAATGTGTGTGTGTGTGCGCGTGTATGTAGTAAATGGGGAAACCAAGATCATGAAGGGGGGGTATATAAAAGGTATTGGCTTAAAAAGATTATGGAGCATGCATTTGGAATAGCTGTTAAGATGTTGATTGGATGCCTGCATCCGATATCAGTGTCTGAGTTTGAGTCCCTACTCTACTTCCAATTCTAGCTTCCTGCTTTTGGGAGTCCTGGAAAGCAGCAGGTGATCCGAGAAGTATTTGCGTCCCTGCCACCCATACAGGAGACTTGGATTGAGTTCCCACTTCTGCTGTTGACCTGGCACAGCCCAGGTATTGTGACAACTAGGGAATGAATCAGTAGATGGGAGAACTCTGTTGGGGTGTGTGTGTGTGTGTGCGCACACACATCTGCCGTTCTTTTTTATTTATTTATTTTTTTGACAGGCAGAGTTAGACAGTGAGAGAGACAGAGAGAAAGGTTTTCCTTTTCCGTTGGTTCACCCCCCAAATACATCTGACTTTCAAACAAATTAATTAATCAAAATTAAAAGTGTCAGTGCCACTCTAGTGGTACAGTGGGTAAAGCGGCTACCTGTAATGCTGGCATCCCCTATCACAACACCAGCTGGAGACCCAACTGCTCTGCTTCTAATCCAGCTCCCTGCAAATGCACCTGGGATATCAGCAGGTGCTACCTTAAGTACTTGGATCTCTACCATCCAAGGGGGAGACCCAATTGGAGTTGAAGGCTCCTGGTTTCAGCATGGCACAGTCCCAGCTGTTGCAGTCCTATGTGGAGTGAACTAGAGGATGGGAGATCTCTTCATCTCCCTATTGCTCCTATCACTTTGACTTTCAAATAAGTACATACATCTTTAAAAAAACTAAAAATATTTTCAAACAACCAAACCATATAACAAAGCATATAATAGGAACATGATTACCTTGACTTTATAAGCTTGTTTTAAGTACCTGTGGATTAGGTTTCATTATATACAAAACTCCAGGTGTAGAAGATATTAAAACAATTTAAAAGTAATTAAGGAAGAAAGATTGGGAAATAGGTAAATTTTGCAATCAGAGTGATTTTTGAGTATCACTGGAAGTAACAGATGTAAAAATAGAAGAACGGAGAGATAAGCACCAACATCATCTTCAATGTGACATAAGAAAACATACTGGCACATATAATTTCAGTATGTACAACAATAGTAAATGTAGTCAGTGGGAGGGAGCGGAAGGGAATCTTCATGCTTTTGGCCTTCCCAGAAGTAAACATGTCTATCAGGGAAAAATAGAAACACTGCCACAGATATACACCACCACCATCACGACGTGTCTATAGAAAAAACTTGGGAGCACATACATGTTAGTAGATCAGGGAGCTGAAGGGGAAAAAGTGAACTATAAATTCCTACTTCACAGAACTCTAATTTTGTAGACTGAGGTCTATTTTGAGCATTCTAGTTTACTTTTCAAATAAAATACATCAAAAGTTAAAAAATTACTATACTTTTCATTTTGCTAAAACCACTGAAATAGAGTAAATATCAGGAAAATATCAGGTTGTAGAATACCTGGTAGATAAACCACAAACGATGTTATAATCATCATTTATTGTGCACCTTCGAGTAGAATGGAATACAAGACGATTTTGACTGTAAACTCATTCATGAGTTTAGATAGCGTCATAGAAGGCCACATGTAGACTAGAAGTTTTAAGGCCTGTAAGGAGGGAGCTATTAGTCGCAAGGGTAGTGAATTTTTGCAATGAACAGGAACTGTATCAGAGTTTATCACTCTGCCTTAAATTTAGCAACTGCTGAAACATGTAGTATTTAGAATGTAGTTTATCAAGAATTAATCCACCCTTAGACTATCTAGATCATTTCTCAGAAAAAAATAAAATCAAAAAATAAAATCCTTCTCTTTAGTCTTTTCTATAAATATAAACGTCTACTTGATATGACCCCAATAAATTACTGTGTTGTTTTTTCCTTGGGTACTGACAATACATACAAGTTTCCATTGTGGGCTATAACAGCTCCTTGATATATGCTAGTGAATTTTTCCAATTCAGTGACTAAATTTCATTGACAAAATTTAAGATGTTTAATCTTTATAAGAAATTATCAATAGTTTGCAAAAATTGGGAACTAGTGTGTTTGTTTTGTTTAAATTTTATTTTATCCAATTTCCTGAATTATTTTCCAAACTCATTTTTGTTGTTCACTCTAAAGTGATGACAATTACAGATCAAAATCAAATGGGAATATCTGTATTTTTTTAATTTAGTTTGTATTAACTGACAATATTTAAGGAATCTACCTTTTTTTTTCAGATTTTCTAGTACATTTCACATACAAGGCTTCTTAATATAATTACCCCTTTTAAATTGCAGGTATGTGTATTTTATGAATTAATTTTAAATATGTTAGAATCTGTCATCTTTGTCTCACTGTAACATTTAAAATAGTTCATATTTTGGGTAAACTACATTTATGCTTATATGTAATGGATAATGATCACTGAGTAATTCACTAGTATCACCATTATTTAGAAAAGTGATAATTTTTTTAAAATTTTTTGACAGGTAGAGTTAAAGACAGTGAGAGAGAGAGAGAGAGAGAAAGACATGAATATCCAGTCACAAGAAATATACTTTAAAGCATTTAGAATGCATGGCCAGCGTGCTGTGCCGATCCGAAGCCAGGAGCCAGGAGCCAGGTGCTTCTTCCTGGTCTCCCACGTGGGTGCAGGGGCCCAAGTACTTGGGCCATCCTCCACTGCACTCCCTGGCCACAGCAGAGAGCTGGACTGGAAGAGGAGCAACTGGGACTAGAACCCAGTGCCCATATGGGATGCTGGCGCCGCAGGTGGAGGATTAACCAATTGAGCCACTGCACCAGCCCAGTGATAAAATTTTTTAAACTATGACTACAATGAAATGCATGTAGGTAATGCTTTCTTTAGGAGCAAAAATCATCTGATTCTAAAATTATTTCAAAAAACAGGGAATAGTCTAGAGAGCTTTTATAAACACACCTTCTTTTAAAAAGACTATTAAGAAGTGAAAATATTTCATATCATATAAAGCCAAACAACAGAAAGAAATAGGTAATAACCACTATTAGGCATTACTTTATTGTGTTTTACTCAGAAAGGTATCTACCATTAAAAGTTTTCAAAATATATTATGAATATGTGTTCAAATATATATTTAACATGATAAATGTTAAAGAGAATGAATCAGTATTTAATTAGTAATGTATTATACTTAATATCCAGGGCAAAAATTCTCATGTTATTTTATTATTTTTATATATTTACTTATTTATTTTTAAAAGCAAAGAGAAACAGAGGGAGAGACAGAGAGAGAGGTGTCTTCCTTCTGCTAGTTCACTCCCCAAATGGCCACAATGGCCACGACTGGGTCAGGTAGAAAGCAGGAGCCAGGCACTTCATCCAGTTCTCCCATGTGGATGACCAGGGTGGCAAGTACTTTGGCCATTATATGCTGCTTTACCAGGGACATTAGCAGAAAGTTAGATTGGAATCAGAGCAGCCAGTACTCAAGAGGCAATTCAATATGGGATGCTGGGCTCAGAAACAGCGATGTAGGATACTGTGCCATAACACCCTATCTTACTTTATTAAAGTGATTTTCATTAATTTAGTTGGACAATATTCCTTTGGCTTAAAAAACATCATCATTAAGAATATTGCTCCTCTTCCAGTCCAGCTCTCTGCTGTGGCCCGGAAAGGCAGTGAAATATGGCCCAAGTGCTTGGGCCCTGCACCCACATGGGAGACCAGGAGGAAGCACCTGGCTCCTGGCTTTTGATCGGCACAGCGCGCTGACCACAGTGGCCATTTGAGGGGTGAACCAACGGAAGGAAGACCTTTCTCTCTGTCTCTCTCTCTCTCATACTGTCTAACTCTGCCTGTCAAATGAAAAATATTCTAAGCACTGGTGCTGTGGCATAGTGGACTAAGCCTCCACCGGTGGCACCAGCATCCCAGTGCTGGCATCCCATATGAGTGCCAGTTTATATCTCAGCTGCTCCTCTTCTAATCCAGCTCTCTGCTATGGCCTGGCAAAGCAGTGGAAGATGGCCCAAGTGCCTGAGCCGCTGAATCCACTTGGGAGACCCAACAGAAGCTCCTGGCTAGGTTGCTCCTGCCTTCAGACTGGCCTAGCTCCAGCTGTTGTGGCCATTTGGGGAGTGAACCAATGGATGGAAGACACTTCTCTCTGCCTTTTTCTCTCTCTGTTCTGTAACTCTACTTTTTTTGTTCGTTTGTTTGTTTTTGACAGGCAGAGTTAGACAGTGAGAGAGAGAGAGAGAGAGAGAGAGAGAGAGGTCTTCCTTGCATTGATTCACCCTCCAAATGGCCGCTATGGCAGGTGTGCTGCACTAATCCAAAGCCAGGAGCCAGGTGCTTCTGGTCTCCCATGGGGTTCAGGGCCCAAGCACTTGGGCCATCCTCCACTGCACTCCCTGGCCACAGCGGAGAGCTGGACTGGAAGAGGAGCAACAGGGACAGAATCCGGCACCCCAACCAGGACTAGAACCCAGGGTGACGGCGCCGCAGGTGGAGGATTAGCCTAGTGAGCCACGGCGCCGTCCCTGTAACTCTACTTCTCAAATAAATAAATTAAATAAATCCTAAAAAAAATTCTCTGTGAGCTTTCATTCTAATAGAGAAATAAAAATGCTTAATATTTTATAAATAACACCATTGGTAGCTCACAATAATCCAGACATGTTATATCTCAATCTATTAAAGATTAAGTTAAATATCAAATTAATATTTTAAAAAACTATCCTATGGGAATCTATGAAAATTATTGGGTCACACTGTTATTTGTTGATTTTATCTTATTTCATTATTTTACATGCATTCTATTGTCATAGGCAAAATTGTTTTTATGGACAATAATGCAGTTTATTTATTCAAATATCTACATTCAATATTGGCAAGTCACTGCATAATTGTGCCCAAAATGAAATAATGATATAGTTTGGAGGGTGGGAGAAATATGGCTAACAAGAGGAAGAGGTGACAGGCAGGAACAGTGGTTATTAAGGTTACTGTGGGGTGCTAGTTGAACATTTCATAATGATCATTGTCAAATGCAAAAAAAGGATGAATTTCCTGTCACATTTCATTGACTATGATGTGGCACTGTGATTATACCAGATAAAGCCCATAGCTATTTTTAGATTAATTATATGTATATTTTCAAACTAAAAAAAGTCAGCTTTCCATTTAAAAAAATTTAAATTCATCTAGTAATAACTATTTTATGAGGGATCACATATTTAAACATATATATAAATATCAGTATTTAATAAAATACATCATCTGATTTATAAAAATCTTTAGATATATAAATATATTTCTATTAAGACACCCAGGATTCATGTTATAAAAGTCAAGTAAAATTTCTCAATTTCAATATTCAAAACTTATATGTGGTTAAAAAATATATGCCTAACACAAATGCAAACACACCCAGTACAAATACAGATGGAAAACTGGGAAATAATGCTTATACTCTTACTAGTATTTTTTAAGATTTATTCATTTATTTAAAAGGTAGAGTTACAGAGACAGAAGAAGTGGAGAAGCCAGGACTCAAAACTGGTGCTCACATGGGATGCCAGAATCACAGGTGGCAGATTTCCCTAAGCTACAACATTGCCCTCCTACATTTATTATTTATAAATATTAAAAAAATACAAATTAACCCATAAAAGTAAACAAATAAATAAGATAATTTACAAAAGAGGAAAAAACGTTGTCAATAATAAGAAATAATATTCAGCATTAATGTAAGTGAAGAAACACTAAAGTGAGACAACATGTGATTCTGTATATCATTTTGGCAGAAATAGAATAAAATTAAACTTCCGGTGCTTTATCTTGTCTTGACTGTTATCTGAAAATTTTTCTAAAGCATATATTCTTTGATACAATATTTCAGCATCAGAAATTTATTCAATAAATATTACTTGGTATTAGAAAATTAAGATATGTGTTCAAGGTTTTTCATTATACTTTCTAATAATAAATATACATCTATTAAATATTCATTAATTAGGAATGCTAAATTATGCTTTATCCTTTAAATCTAGCAGCAAAAATAGTTTGAAATTGTGCATTTACTACTCTTCCTTCCTTGGTAGACCAAATCCAAAATAAAGAGTGGTAGGGATTAGGAGGCACACAGTAGAAAGTCTATCTACATCACATAGAGGAGGTTTAGCACATTCATAGGTCACTAGAAGTATTTTGCACTCCAAAAACTAAGGACATTCTTAGCTGAGAAATTTGATATAGTGATGTATTTATGAAATTCCAAAGTAATATATACTTATTACAGCAGGGTACTTTTGTTATAAGCAAATTAAGCAAATATATCAATATAATGATAGCATATTATTAGGCTCTTATTTAATATTTCTCAGTATATTTTTAGCTAAGATAAAATGTTCACATAACACATGTATTTTCAGTATATATGGAAAGCGTACATTTTTTCAGTTGATATAAAGAATGAAAATTAGAACAACTGTTAGGATAAAACCATGCAGATGTCTTTTCTCAACTATGAGAGCTTGGTTTAAATGCTAAAATAAAAAATGTGAAATACTCTAAATAAAGCACAAATGGAAGCCTGAGGTTGCCTCAAAAGATCTCTCTCCATATATCATCTTTATTTCAACATACAACAAATATCAAAATTTAAAATTCATATTATTAAATAGTTTTTTCTTTATAGTACCTATCAGAAAATACCCAGTTACCAATAGTTTTCTTGGAACTTCCCTAAGACGTCAATGGATAGCACCATGGAACTGTAGGTAAATCTATAAATTAAAGCTGCTTCCTATCCACTTAGAACCATGTACATATAATCAAAAGGCTGATCTTTTTTCTTTAAACTTTTATTTAGTAAATATTTAGTAAATAGTAGTTTATGGATTACAATAGCTTCCCCCCCATAACTTCCCTCCCACCCACAACCCTCCCATCTACTGCTCCCTCTCCCATTCCATTCACATCAAAATTCATTTTCAATTATCTTTATATACAGAAGATCAATTCAGTATATATTAAGTAAAGATTTTATCAGTTTGCACCCACACAGAACATAAAGTGTAAAATACTGTTTCAGTACTAGTTATAGCATTAATTTACATTGGACAACACATTAAGGACAGAGATCCCACATGAGGAGTAAGTACACAGTGACTACTGTTGTTGACTTTACAATTTGACACTCTTGTTTATGGCGTCAGTAATCTCCCTAGGCTCTAGTCATGAGTTGCCAAGGATATGGAAGCCTTTTGAGTTCGCCGACTTCGATCTTATTTAGACAAGGTCATAGACAAAGTGGAAGATCTGTTCTTCCTTCAGAGAAAGGTACCTCCTTCTTTGATGGCCCCGTTCTTTCTACTGGGATTTCACTCTCAGAGATCTTTCATTTAGTTTTTTTTTTTTTTTTTCCAAGAGTTTCTTGGCTTTCCATGCCTAAAATACTTTCATGGGCTCTTCAGCCAGATTCAAATAAAAGGCTGAACTTCTAATATAACTATATTTCAACCTGAGAGTCTCAAGCTTAATTTAATCTATTTATGACACAGTCCATTTGATATTTCCTGATATGCCCACTGACTCAGCCCAACCCAAATAAGCAAATTCACCCAAGATTTTTCTTGTTACATTTTGTGTTTATTCCATGTCTACTCATAATGAAACATAGCATGTGGTTCTTATATTCATTTTGACTTTCACAAAATTTCTTCCTTCCTCTTAAGACCAATTATGGAAACTCTTTTAGCTTTAGCTATGCTATTTTCTCTTTGTCCCTTTTCTGCTCCCAGAATCCA
The DNA here is from genome assembly GCF_964237555.1 of Oryctolagus cuniculus. NCBI lineage: Eukaryota > Metazoa > Chordata > Mammalia > Lagomorpha > Leporidae > Oryctolagus > Oryctolagus cuniculus. The sequence goes on along the minus strand of NC_091433.1, from coordinate 75,927,834 downwards.
GCTCCCATTTTTGAAAATCATTCTGCAAAAATAATGACTCACAATCACAATTAAAGTGATAGGAAATTTCTAAAGACACATTCCTGGACTTACATGATTTCATTTTTCTAATTTCTGAAGTTATCCATAGAAAGGAAAAAAATAAAATTAATTTGTTATTTTAAATTCTCAAACCTTCCTTATTTCATAGCATTTAACCATACATCCACAGAAATATCAATTTGTTCATCACTTCCTTTAACAGATTTTATCAAATAGTGGTCCTCAGAATTACTTGCAATATCTTTCATGTTTTTCAAAATAAATAAATATTTTCAAATCATGTATACTATAATGTAGATAATATAGAAATTCTTTAAATATCACTTGGAAAAATTATTATGTTTCATTGGAAAATGAACATTATCTGAGGAAATTGGCATAGGCAAAGACATCTTGGAAAAGACCGCAGAAGCATAGGCAATCAAAACCAAAATTGACAAATGGGATTATTTCAGCTGAGAAGCTTCTACAGTGCAAAAGAAACACTCAGCAAAATGAAGAGGAAACTGAATGAATGAGAGAAAATATTTTCAAATTATGTAGTTGATAAATGGGTTAATATCCAGAATCTATAAAGAGCTTAAGAAATTCAACAACAACAAAATAAGCAATCCAATTAAGAAATGGGCAAAGGACTTGAACAGGTATTTTCGAAGAGAAGAAATTCACATGAAAAAAGTATTTAGGATCACTAGCCATCAGGAAAATGCAAATCAAAACCACAATGAGGTTTCACCTCAACCCAGGTAGAATGACTCTCATACAAAAATCAATAATCAATAAATGCTGAGGAGAATATGGAAAAAAAAAAAGTTAACCAAATCCACTTTTGATGGGAATGTAAAATGATGCAGCCACTCTCAAAGACAGTATAGAGATACCTCAGAAATCTGAATACAGACCTACCATATGATCCAGCCATCACACTCCTGGGATTTTACCCAAACCAAAAGAAATCAGCATATGAAAGAGTTACCTGTACTCCTATGTTCATTGCAGCTCAATTCACATAGCTGAGATATGGAATCAAGCCAAATGTTCATCAACTGATGACTGGATAAAGAAATTATGGTATATGTACACTATGGAGTACTACTCAGTTGTATAAAAAATGAAATCTGGTCTTATGCAACAAAATGGATGCAACTAGGCCCTATACTTAGTGAAATAAGCCACTCCCAAAAAGAGAGATACCATACGCTTTCCCTGACCCTAAGTAATTAATAGAGTACTTAAAATGTAATGTATTGGAGTGAAATGGACATTTTGAGATTTGATGATTATTTACAGTGCTTGTGTCTTCTGTTGAGGAATGATGCTTTATTTTTCTCATATTATTTGTTCAACTCTTTCGCTTAGTGTAGGGTTAACTTTATAATCATTAAGTAAACTAAAAGTAGATCTTTGTAAAAATTACAAGTGGGAATGGGGGGAGGAAGGGTTGGCGCATGCCTGGGGGAGTAGACTGGAAAGTATCATTATGCTCCTGAATCTGTATAAATAAAATCCATAAACTTGTATAACTTAAATAAATTTTTAAAAAATATAATACCCATAAGTAATTATGTTTAAGGCTTAACTATCTATAAATCAGGAGAGAAGCATTGACTCAAAAAGTTGTATAACATTCAGGATACTGTAATCAACTGACAATAGTTACCCCAAAAAATGACACATTTATTCTGTACTTAGTTTTCATATAACCTTGGAGAGTGACCACAGTTTGTTAAGCTTTGTGTTTTTTGCTGCAAATACACAAGAATGGTGCCATTCAGACAAATGTACCAGTTTTCAAATATTAACCAAACAGCACTCTGGCCTCAGAATCAGCCCTTAAGGCATGCAGATCCGGCTGAAAAGCCCATGAGAGTATTTCAGGCATGGAAAGCCAAGACACTCTGGCAAAAAAAAAAAAAAAAAAAAAAAAAAAAACAAAACAACACAACTAAATGAAAGATCTCCGCGAGTGAGATCCCAGTGGAAAGAATGGGTCATCAAAGAAGGAGGTACCTTTCTCTGAAGGGAGGAGAGAACTTCCACTTTGACCATGGCCTTGTCTAAATATGATCAGAGTCGGTTAACTCAGGGGCTTCCATAGCCTTGGCAGCTCATGACAAGAGCCTAGGGTGATTACTGATGCCATAAACAAGAGTGTTAATTTGTTAAGTCAACAACAGGAGTCACTGTGCACTTACTCCTCATGTAGGATCTTTGTCCTTAGTGTGCTGTACATTGAGATTTAATGCTATAACTAGTACTCAAACAGTATTTTTCACTTTATGTTTCTGTGTGGGAGCAAATTGTTGAAATCTTTACTTAATGTATGCTAAACTGATCTTCTGTATATAAAGAGAAACGAAAATGAATCTTGATGTGAATGGAAGGGGAGAGGGAGTGGGAAAGGGGAGGGTTGTGGGTGGGAGGGACGTTATGGGGGGGAAGCCATTGTAACCCATAAGCTGTACTTTGGAAATTTATATTCATTAAATAAAAGTTAAAAAAAATATTAACCAAAGATTCAGGTCCAATTCTTCCTTTCCAATTAAAACAAGTAAGCCTTCTTAAGCTAATTACTGTGTCAGGAAAGAAATGCTGTAGCACAAAAATGTAAATAAATAGATAGAAACACAAAGAAACAGAGGAAACTATGAAGTTTAAAATATAAGTTTTTTGGAATTACAAAGGAATTTGGGAAACAACTATGAATATGTCATAAATTAGACCAAGACTTTTAACCCAAAGGCCAACTAAAGGTCCCAAATTAAAGGGAGTGAGAAAAGTTGTAAAAAAGGTTAAAAGCTCCACTTCCGATGCAGCTCCCTGCTAGCGTGCCTGGGAAAGCAGCAGAAGACAGCCCAAGTGCTTGGGCCCCTGCATTCACAAAGGAGACTGGGAAGAAATTCTTGTCTCCTGGCTTTGGCCTGGCCCAGCCCTGGTGGTTGTGTTGTTGTGGCCATTTGGGGAGTGAACCAGCAGATGGAAGGTCCCTTTCTCTCTCTCTCTCTCTCTCTCTCTCTCTCTCTCTCTCTCTCTCCATTCCTCTCCCTCCCTCTCCCTCCTTCTTTCCCTCCCCCTCTCCCTCTCTCTGTGACTCTGGCTTTCAAATATATAAAAATAAATAAAAAATTGAAAAAATATAAAATTAATAGATTCAGAACATCTCACATAAAGATGGCACCACCCACACCCACTTTCCTTTCCCACCTCAAAGTATGTGAGTTATTAGTGGAAAATAGAAATATGTGAATAATTGGTGGACCTGGGGAATTAGAATACTGGTATGCCTGTAAGATGCCTCAAAATCATCCCAGAATGGTACATCTGAGAAAAAACGCCCTGGGCCTCCTAAACAAATTCACAGCGGCCCAGAGGGTCTCAGAAATGGTGGCCTGAATGAGAACGGCATGGATAGCTGGTTCATTGACATTGCACATTTTTCTTAGAGTTGTGACCTAAAAGTAACAGAAGATCTTCATGTTCAGAGCTAAGAGAGAACCACACCTTATATACCTCTGCTCTGCAGAGGCTGATATAATTAGAAGCCAAGAGCTTCAAGGCAATGTCAGCATGACAACAGGACACAGATATCCAGTTCACCCACCAAATATACTAAGTTGGAGCTCTACGAATCTCCAAAACATATTTATACACAAACTAGGAGAAAAATGGTGAGTCATAAGTGAACTAAGATTGCGATTTTGTCACAGGGATTCTTAATAGATACTAATTTTAGAAAGCATGGGGCAATACTTTTTACATATTTGAATTTATATCCTGAAATTGTTCATTATACTTAGAAAACTAAACCATATGGCTGGTGCCATGGCTCACTAGGCTAATCCTCCGCCTGCAGTGCCGGCACCCCAGGTTCTGGTCCCTGCCGGGGCGCCGGATTCTGTCCCGATTGCTCCTCTTCCAGTACAGCTCTCTGCTGTGGCCCGGGAAGGCAGTGGAGGATGGCCCAAGTGCTAGGGCCCTGCACCCACATGGGAGACCAAGAAGAGGCACCTGGCTCCTGGCCTCGGATTGGCGCAGCTCGCCAGCCGTGGCGGCCATTTGGGGGGCGAAACAACGGAAGGAAGACCTTTCTCTCTGTAATCTGCAAGATAATTACTTAATTGGGATCACTCTTCAAAGAGCAATAATTCAGTTTTATCCTAATTTAAAGAGACTGTACATATTCAGTATAATGGGGGGAAATGTAGCCAGCTATCTCCATATGAAAGTTACACTATGGTTGTGTTCAGTTCTGATAATAACTGCTGGCCATTTATTTAAAAGATATAAAATGTATCAAACGACCTTTTTCTCACACAATAATTGTTCCTCCAGTCATTGTTATTTCTTATTCCAAAATGTGAATATATTCTGAATTAAAATGTACTGTTACAGCCCTGGCCTAAAGTGCCAGCATCCCATATGGGCACCATTTCAAGTCCCGGCTGCTCCTCTTGCAATCCAGCTCTCTGTTATGGCCTGGGAAAGCAGTAGAAGGTGGCTTAAGTCCGTGGGCTCCTGCACCCACGTGGGAGACTTGGAAGAAGCTCCTGGCTCCTGGCTTCGGATCAGCTCGGCTCTAGCCGTTGCACCATCTGGGGAGTGAACCAACGGGTGGAAGACCTCTCTCTCTCTGTCTCTACCTCTTTCGGTAACTCTTTCAAATAAATAAAATAAATCTTAAAAAGGTATTGTATTTACCAAGAGGAAAACTATAGCAAGCAGAGGAAAACAAACTAACTTTTGCATAAATAACTAAAACTAAAACAGTTAAAAAATTGTTGCTTCTTTTTCCAGTCTCTGGTGATAGAAGGGAAATTACTCTTTGAAGACGTCTTTGAAGGTATTTAGGAAAAAGTACACAATGTAGTACTAAGAGATGCCTTATTACACATCACTGTTCCAAGAAGTACAGAAAGTGCGACTGCACACCATGGGTTGGATACAGGACCTTGGGCAAATAAATTCTTTTTTTTTATTTATTTGAATGTCAGATTTATAGAGAGGAAATGGGGGTAGGAGAGAGGAAGAAAGAGAGAGAGAAAGAGAGAGACAGAGAAAGAATCCTCTTCCCACTGGTCTACTTCCCAAAGGATCCCAACATCAAGAGTTGTGCCAGGCTGAGGCCAGGAGCCAGAAGCTTCTTCCAGGACTCCCATGTAGGTGCAGGGGCCCAAGTACCTAGGCCACGTTCCATTATTTTCCCAGGTGCACTAACAGGAAGCTGGATTGGAAGTGGAGCAGCCAGGACTCAAACTGGTATTAATATGAGATGCTGATCCCGCAGGTGCCGGCTTTACCTTCTAAGCTATAACACTGGCCCCATCAAGTAAATTCTTGAAGCTGTGACTGTCTCAACAGTGAGTTAGGAGTAAGAAAATGTACCCTATCAACTTCAGAGATGTGTGTGGGAATCAAGAGACATAAAAAGGTGAAGCTATTTGTCCCCTGGAAAATTTTTCTGATGCAGTGGTTGTGCTGTTATTATTGATGTAGAGCTTGGGCAACTATCCTAACATCCTAGTACCTGAGTTTCTTATTTAATCTAAGGTAGTAATAATAATAACGCCAATCTCACATAGGAGGTTAAAGAGTTAATAACCGTATAAGCCCAACAAATGCTAGTTAGTATTATTTTTTTAACTTTTATTTAATGAATATAAATTTCCAAAGTACATCTTATGGATTACAATGGCTCCCCCCAACCCCATAACTTCCCTCCCACCCACAACCCTCCCCTTTCCCTCTCTCTCTCCCCTAGTTAGTATTATTTTTAATAAGTGCCATCTTCTGGGGCAAGTGCTGCAGCATAGTGGGTAAAGCCACTGCCTGCAGCGCTGGCGCCCCATATGGGCACTGGTTGGAGTCCAAGTTGCTCCACTTCCAATCCAGCTCCCTGCTAATGTACCCGGGAAAGTAGCTGAAGATGGCCCAAGTGCTTGGGCTCTTGCACCCACGTGGGAAACCTGGAAGAAGCTCCTGGCTCCTGGTTTCAGCCTGACCCAGCCCCGGACTTTGTGTTCATATGGGGAGAGAACCAGTAGATGGAAGATCTTTTTTTCTCTCTTCTGTCTCTATCATTCTGCATAACTCTGCCTTTCAAATATTTATAGAAAAAAATGAGTATCATCTTCTTTATATTCATGAAGTTATGTTCTACAAAATTGCCAGCAACACTTAATCAGTGAACACTAAATCACTGCATTTAGGGTAACAGGGTTAGCTTCCTGGAGTCACTTGTCACAATTTTTATGTCAACTGACCAATATAAACCTTTGTTTTTCATGTGTTTCTGTTTGAAAACACTATTGATTTATTAATACTGGACTTATAGCCAATGATAATACATCTCATATCTGAACAAAGCTGATATAAATAACACTTGGGGTTTCCCCTCTAAGGCACATCACGGGAATAGACAGCACTTTAGTATTGCCCATAATGACCATTTTAAATAACAAAGTCATTAACAAAGAAAAACTACAATAAAAATACAGGAAAAAGAAACAGGCTTATAATCTGATAGTAGAAAAATAATGTAGAATCTGGCCTTATTCAACCTCATCAGGGGATGTGAATCACGCAATTCAAAATTTTCAACACCCTGCACATGTGCACATCTGTACACAATGGCAAAACAGCCCCAGAGATTGATCTTTGTGTTACAAAGAAGTTTCAGGAAGTGCATGAGTTCACAAGCACAGCATTTAAGAATACTGAAGATCAGCTACAAGGTGGCTTTTTTCTCTTTTTTTAAAAAAGATATATTTATTTTATTTGAAAGGTAGAGAGATAAAGAGAGATAGGGAGAGAGAGGGAGAGAGGAAGGAAGGGAGAGAGAGAGATTTTCCAACCCCAAAATGGCTGCAATGGCCAGAGCTGGGCCAAGCCAAAGCCAGCAGTCAGGAGCTTCTTCCAAGTCTCCCACATGGATGGCAGGAGCCCACGGACTTGGCCCGTCCTCTGCTGCCTTCGCAGGCACATCAGTAGGGAGCTGGATGGGACGTGGAGCAGCCAGACCTGAAACTGTTGTCCACGTGGGATGCTAAAATCTCAGACAGTGGCTTAACCAGCTACACCACAACCCCAGTCCCAACTACAAGTTTTCAGTGGTACAATTTCAAAATATACACCCTGTCCATAATTCTATTGTCTGAACCTTCCAAGACCCGTCATGACCTAGCCCCTCCACCTTTCTGCTCAGGCCACGATCCTCCCCCCCTTCAAGTGTACCACCCTCCTCCGTGCCCCAGACCTTTGCCCAGGCAGCCTATACTTCCCAGTCTTAACCTCTTACTTCATCAGTTAACTCATCTTACACGTAGCTGCTATTATCACCCTGATGAAGACTTTGGGTCCATTATTTTTACATTCTCAGTAGACAATTAACTTCTTCCTACCATTTATCACAGTGAAATTTTCATTTATTTCTGTGCATGTCCATTCCATTTACTTTTGTCTTCAATAAACTGAAAGCTCCATAAACAGAGAAAATGTTCCTGAGTTTCTCATATCATTTTAATAGTCAGCAAATGTGTATCAAATAAATGCAAATTGATGTAAATGACATGTAAATAATAACCCTAAATTGAACAAATATTTAAATATTCTGTAGCCATAACATAACAACTTGGGAGAGTGAAAATTTATTTACAGAATCAAAGGTATTTTATGCCAATTGAGTGCAAATGTTTGTTGATTAAAAACAGGGAATGTACTTAGGGCCAGTTCTTTAAAATTAGTTTCAAATCTGTCTTTAAATCTGTCTTCATTTGGCATATATTGGAAAGACAATGGACAATTCTTCCAAAGAACACTGAACTTATAGTGAAATACATGCAAATTAAAATGACATTGAATATCTTATTTTACAATATTTAATCAGAAATAAAAGCAATAGTTTCTAATGTTAGTGAATTTTTGATGAAAAAGTTTTCATATATGACTAATGAAAATGTATGTTATGTATCATTTCTGGAACATAATTGGTCAATATCTATCAAAACATCTTCAATGTTCATAGTCTAACCTAATATTCTGTTTCTACTTGGAGGAAAATCATTCAAAATATCTGTCGACACAGAGAACATTTAGAGAATAAGTAATTCTACAATGAATAACTATAAGTAACTAAATAACCAGATTTAAAACCGAGAAATAAACACAATGCCACACAATATGAAGATGGTGAAGTAATAAAAATGCATTCCGTTTGATGAATTAACAGAGTAATGATAATTACTACTCTAATGCTGGAACATGATTGTGTACTGGCCAAGAGAAAAAATACAGTACCGTGCACAGTATGGTCATCCTGTTCTTTTAAAAAAGGCTTTGGTTGTTGGGAACATGAATATTTCTTTCACAAATAGTCTATACTTTGGGGCTAGTGTTGTGGCAAGTGCTTTCAGCTGCCGCCTACAAGGCCAGCATTGAATAGGGGCTGTCCAAGTCCCAGCTGCTCCATCTCAGATCCAACTCCCTGCTTATGCACCTGGGAAAGCAGGATAAGAAAGCTCAAGCCCTTGCGCCCCTGCATCCACATGGGAGATTGGGATGAAGCTCCTGGCTTTGGCCTGGCCCAGCCCTAGACATTGTGGCTATCTGAGAAGTGAACCAGCAGATGGAAGATCTCTCTCTATCTCTTCTTCTCTGTCTTTGAAACTTCAAATAAATAAAAAATAAATAAAAAATAAAATAAAAAATAAATTAAAAAATCTTTTAAAAAATATTCTGGCCAGCGCCGCGGCTCACTAGGCTAATCCTCTGCTTTGCGGCGCTGGCACACCAGGTTCTAGTCCCAGTCGGGGTGCTGGATTCTGTCCTGGTTGCCCCTCTTCCAGGCCAGCTCTCTGCTGTGGCCAGGGAGTGCATTGGAGGATGGCCCAAGTACTTGGGCCCTGTGCCCCATGGGAGACCAGGATAAGTACCTGGCTCCTGGCTTCGGATCAGCGCAGTGCGCTGGCCGCAGCGCTCTGGCCACGGCGGCCATTGGAGGGTGAACCAATGGCAAAAGAAGACCTTTCTCTCTGTCTCTCTCTCTCAATGTCCACTCTGCCTGTCAAAAAAAAAATATTCTATACTTTCTGGAATTTAACTGGAAAATAATTATTTTAACAAAATCACAATTGTTAATACCTCATCCCTCAGAGACTGCCTTATTTCTCTTGTTTTGGCCAAGATTTCGTCTCCCTCCTCTTTTGACTCTGTGGTCAGCTTCATTCAGACCTGCCTACTACCTGTGTGTCAGGTGTGCACTCAGATGCAATGAAAGGCTCTGTGTACCTCACCAGGGCGGAGGTGGCATTCCCTGGAGCTAGGCTGGGAAACAAGTGGCCAGCTACTGGGTAGTTTTCTGTTAAAAAAGATAGATCACACAAGCAAAACATCTCCCTATTGTTTTTTGGACAACTTGAAATTCCTATCTACTTGTTATCTGTTAAAAACTATTTATGGAACAGAAGTGTCTGGAGTTCGTCAAACTGTCACCTCTACCCCCCATTGCTGGTCTCAACTTTTTTTTTTTTTTTTTAACAATGTTACCAGTTTATCTCAAGGCAAACTCTGTTCTTAAATTAAGCTGTACACAAGTGGCAAGCTTCCTTGTTCACAGCCCTGCAAGAGAAAATTATATGCATTATTTCTCTATTTGGATACAACCTTCAGTAATCCCTGTGAAGCAATTGCAATAGGTTCCAATGAGCAGTCCTGAACCACCAGCAAATTAGATGTCTTCAGGAACTTCTGTATTAAAAATTAGGTCATAATAAACTCTTGGTCTGCTTTGCATTAAAATAACGCAAAAGATTTCCCTAAATCAATTCCAGCCACTGTGTTACAATGCAAATCACAACTTTCAGCTCATTATTTTGTAAGAGAAAAGTAAAGTGATAGAATGTAAATAATGATTCATCCCATTTGAAAAACATAAGGCAGTCTAACATGTGCTCAGTAGTGTGATAAAAACAGTTGGCAATAAATGGGAAACACTGCATTAAGCCAGGATTTCATAGATTCGAATTTTCTATGGAGGGTGTTGTGGGTGCTGCTTAGGATGACTGCATTCCATGTCAGAGTCTGGTTGAATCCTGGATACTCAATTTCTAATCCAGCTCCCTGCTAATGCACTTGGGAAACAGTGGATTGATGGCTCAAGTACTTCAGTCCCTACAACAAGCATGGTAAACCTGCATGAAGTTACTGACTTGGCTTCTGCCTGGCCCTGACCAGCTAATAAGCCATTTGGGGAGTGAACCTACAGATAGAATAATCTTCATTGCCGGGGCCAGTGTTGTGGCACAGTGGGTGAAGCTAGGGTTTCAAAGACTCTGTTTTTCATCCATTGTCTTAAAATTAAACACCATGGAGGGCAAGCGTTGTGGCAGTTCCTGGGGACACCAGCATCCCATATCTGAGATCCAGCTGCTTGATTTCCCACCCAGCTCCCTACTAATGCACCTTACAAATTCCCATTTTAGAGAAACGATACTCACAGAGTGAAGTAAATTCTTAAAATTTCACCAGAATCTCTTTCCTTCCTTGTACTTCCTGGATGGTGCTCTCCAAAATGTCTATTTCATACTGCCTGCTACTCTGCTCAAGGCATCACCTTTCCTTACATTGATAGCTAAATGAGTCCTGCAATGGATGACCCTGAGTTCACGCTTGCACCTTTACTCATACAATCCATTTCACATAATAATCAAGGTTAATTTATTAAAATGTAACTCAGCAGACACTGGACTAAGAAGACAGCTTGAACAGATACTTCTGTTTGCTTCCCTTCCAAAAGAGCACAAAAATAAGTGAACTTAATACAAAAATGACGGACCACCAATATTGGAAAAATAAGAAAGGAAATATAGCAAATGACTTTTGGAAACTGGAAAAGTGTTGGGCAGCATGTCCAAGAATGGGACTTCATTATCCAGCAGTGGGGGTCACAGAGGAACAAGTTAATATGCAGATTCCTCAAAAAGCCAGGGATTTGAAAGTCTCAGAAACTTAAGGAATTTGGGAGTAAAAGGGATGCTGGCTGGTGCCCTGGCTCACTAGGCTAATCCTCTCCCTGCGGCGCCAGCACATGGGGTTCTAGTCCCAGTTGGGGCGCCGGATTCTGTCCTGGTTGCTCCTCTTCCAGTCCAGCTCTCTGCTGTGGCGCAGGAGTGCAGTGGAGGATGGCCCAAGTGCTTGGGCCCTGCACCCTCATGGGAGACCAGGAGGAAGCACCTGGCTCCTGGCTTCGGATCAGCGCGGTGCGCCGGCCGCAGCAGCCATTGTGGGGTTAACCAACGGCAAAGGAAGACCTTTCTCTCTGTCTCTCTCTCTCACTGTCCACTCTGTCAAAAAAAAAAAAAAAAAAAAAAAAAAAAAAAAGGATGCTAAGTGAACAGGCATGGGAGAAGCTGTTTGAGAAGCATTTATGTTACTATACACCTGCACCCTGTCATCCTGCCCTGCCCAGGTTGCTAGTTGGCCACCCGCATTTCATCATGGCAGTACGCTAGTGCTTTTTCCTCTTGTTCAACGTGACAAATAATGGGTATGTGCTGTAATATGCAACATCCTGAAACTCTCAGTCTTGTTCTCTTATGTGCCTTCTAGAACTACGCCAATCAGATTTTATCCTCTAGGACAAAAAGATTGGAATAAGCAAGTCTGGGGAATCTGACCACCCAAAGGAAGAAGAACCTGAAGACAGTTCCTCCAAAATTTGTTCACCATGATCATCTTTAGGGAGACTTAAAATCAACATATTTAATCCCTATAATTTGAGCTTTATACTACTAGCTTTGAGTTTCTGCTGAATCATTATTCAACAAAAACTACAAAAACTTATCTCATACCAAATGCATACCTCTATTGTGGAAGATAAAGAACATCGTGCATAAACTCCACCAAAGAAAACAATAAAATAATAGCAGAAATCTGGAGTGGTATTGGAGTATGTGGAGGAAAGAGAGATTATTGTTGTATTCTATGAAAGAAAAGGCGTATTGGAAATTAAAATTATGTTATTGAAACTGCAAAATCAATTGACAGAATGGAAGATCAATTGAGAACAGTATGCAGAATATTTCCATAAATATAATTAAAATTATCAAAGAATTATAAAATGTGAGAAAAATACATAAAAATTAGACAAGTCCAGGAGACTCGGTATCTATTTGAAAGTAATTCTATTTGGAGAGAATTTGGAAAATAAAGAGAACTATCATGAGATGCTCTCATGGTGTTTCCCAAGACTGAAAGGTGTGAAATCAAGATTGAAAAGCCCCAATAAACTTCCAGTATATAAGATAGAAGCAGATACACATGTAGGCACAGCATTTTGAACTTCTAGAACTTGGGTATAAGGAGATTATCATGAGATAACTCTTTCAATATCATAGAGGACTAAACTTGATCACAGCCAAATGGTCAGCAATGAAATACCGTTAAACTTCTCAATAGTTACTCGCAAAGCTTGGCACTACCCAAAGAAAAGCCTTAAAAAAATCTAAAGGAACATTATTTTCAATGAAGAATTTTTTTTCATTTGAAATCAATTGGCATTTTCATTTATTTTGTCCTGATAAAGAAAAGCCTATATTTTCTTTGTAAAAAGACATTTCAAGACATTTTATAGACATTACAAAAGAAAAAATATATTTTAATTAGGTTAATTCTATTTCCTCATTCCTCCCTCTGGCCACTTCTTTCCCAAATTGATCACTTTTTAGAGAATAGCAGTTATTCAAAACAAAATATGTTAGTGTATCTTGCAGCCAAATGAAATGGATTTACAAGGCACTATAATATGAGTCAACATTAAATTAATGAATTTGTCCAGTATAAATATAATGAATATAACTTTCCAAAGTACGGCTTATGGATTACAATGGCTTCCCCCCCATAACGTCCCTCCCACTCGCAACCCTCCCCTTTCCCACTCCCTCTCCCCTTCCATTCACATCAAGATTCATTTTAGATTCTCTTTATATACAGAAGATCAGTTTAGCATACATTAAGTAAAGATTTCAACAGTTTGCTCCCACACAGAAACATAAAGTGAAAAATAATAGATGATTTTTTAAATGATGATGAAATCAGATCAGACCTATTGTCATGTTTAATCCCAGTGAGAGTCAAGTTGGGAATTGATAATTTCTTTCTTTTCTTTTTTTTTTTTACAGAAGATCAGTTTAGTCTACATTAAGTAAAGATTTCAACAGTTTGCACCCCCATAGAAACACAAAGTGAAATATACTGTTTGAGTACTCGTTATAGCATTAAGTCTCAATGTACAGCACATTAAGGACAGAGATCCTACATGAGGAGTAAGTGCACAGTGACTCCTGTTGTTGGCTTTACAAATTGACACTCCTGTTTATGGCATCAGTAATCTCCCTATGCTCCAGTCATGAGTTTCCAAGGCTATGGAAGCCCCTTGAGTTCTCCGACTTCAATCTTATTTAGACAAGGTCATAGTCAAAGTGGAAGTTCTCTCCTCCCTTCAGAGAAAGGTACCTCCTTCTTTGAAGACCTGTTCTTTCCACTGGGATCTCACTCACAGAGATCTTTCATCTAGTTTTTTGTTTGTTTGTTTGTTTGTTTGTTTTTTCCAGTGTGTCTTGGCTTTCCATGCCTGAAATACTCTCATGGGCTTTTCAGCCAGATCGGAATGCCTTTAGGGCTGATTCTAGGCCAGAGTGCTGTTTAGGACATCCGTCATTCTATGAGTCTGCTGAGTCTCTAAATTTTCGATTTTCCGATCACAGCTTTACGCTTGTTAGCTAAATGTGTAGTACAATTTATACAAATAAACACTCCCAATCAAGACAAGGCAGAGGTTGATATCCAAGAGGTCTCTTGTTTTCCCTTATAATTCATAGGAATTCATCTGCTATTAATAAGGAGCCCTAAGGTCATAGTCAAAGTGGAAGTTCTCTCCTCCCTTCAGAGAAAGGTACCTCCTTCTTTGAAGACCTGTTCTTTCCACTGGGATCTCACTCACAGAGATCTTTCATCTAGTTTTTTTGTTTGTTTGTTTGTTTGTTTGTTTGTTTTTTCCAGTGTGTCTTGGCTTTCCATGCCTGAAATACTCTCATGGGCTTTTCAGCCAGATCGGAATGCCTTTAGGGCTGATTCTAGGCCAGAGTGCTGTTTAGGACATCCGTCATTCTATGAGTCTGCTATTAATAAGGAGCCCTAAGGACCTCTCTTGTGGAAGAAAGATCAAGAATTAGCCTGTCCAATGTAGACGTGGGATTCTGCAGAGTTGTAAGGGAATCCAGATCCTTCCATCCTTCCATCCTTTCATGAAAATCTTAGCACATGATTTCTATGTTCCAGGTCACCTTTAGGTCTAAGAAGTGAATTGTAAGGCTCGCATTGTAGCTTAGTGGGTCCAGACACTGCTGTGATGCTTGTGGCCCCTATGGGCATCGCTTTGAGTCCTTGCTACTCCACTTTCAATTCAGCTCCCTCTTAATGTGTATGGGATCCCAGCAGAAGATGACCCAAGTCCGTGGGCCCTTGTCACTCAAGTGCAAGACCCAGATGAAGCACCAGGTTCCTGGCTACAGCCTGGCCCAATGCTGGCCATTGTGGCCATTTGGGGAGTGAACCAGTGGATGGAATATTTGTGTGTGTGCTGTCTGTCTGTCTGTCTTTCCCTTTTCCTCTGTAACTCTGCATTGTAAGTCTAAAGGCTGCCACACTTTCTAAACAAAGAAAGGAGGAGAGACAAGGACAAGGGAAAAAAAGACAAAAACACTAAGTGGACCTTTCCCGCTGAATGAACCCCTGTGAAGCTGCCTTCTCTGAAATCTGTCCCCTTCTGCTCACGTTGCACTGTCTGAAGCTGGTACATGGCCAGACTCAGTCATGAACTAACAAATGCAGTCTTTTAGCTGGGCAGAGGCTTTTCTCCCTAAAGATAAAGAAATGAAGGCTTAGATGTTTAATAGGTTGCAAGATATCTCTGGCATATACAAGGGGATTTCAAAAACTATATGAAATATGTATGTTAAAGATAAATGATCTTGTTGAAAAAAATTGGGAATCCACACAAAGGTCTTCAAAAACTTCATAAGAAATGTATAGTATGCAAAAATGACGCATGAATTTCAAAAAGTTTTTCACCAAGATTTGTTTTTCTTTTTTTTTTTAAATATTTATTTCACTTATTTGAAAGGCAGAGTTTCAGAATAGGAGGCAGGGAGAAAGAGAAAGAGAGAGAGAGAAATCTTCCATCTGCTGGTTCACTCCCCAGATGGCTGCAATAGTCAGGGCTGGGCCAGGCCCAAGCCAGGAGCCAGGAGCTTCTTCCAGGTCTCCCACTTGGGTGCAGGGGCCCAAGCACTTGGGCCATTTTCTGCTGCTTTCCCAGGAGCATTAGCAGGAGCTGGATCAGAAGTAGAGCAGAGGAGACTCCAACTGGCAGCCGTATGAGATGCTGGAGCTACAGGTGGTGGCTTAACCTACAATGCCACAAGAGTCCCTGTCCTTTAAGTCTATTTTACCATGAACTTTTTGAAATTTCCACACTTTGAATCACATCCTTCTTTCCAGAATCTTCAAATTGTTTTCAAATAATCTAATAAAGGATTCCATCCTTTAATTCCTTCCTCAACAGTGACACAAAACTTAAATTCATCTTTTCATTTTCTATACTCAACATGCCTCTGATCCCTTGATATAAATCTTAAGCTTCTCCGATGGGGCTGAGGTTGTGGTGCAGCAAGTTAGCCTGGGATGCCAACATCCCATATGCATGTCTGTGTTCCATTTCGCAACAGTTCCACTCCAGATCTAGCTCCCTGCTAATGGGCCTGGTGACGTGGAGAAAGGTGGCCCCAGGGACTGGGCCCCTGACCACCATGTCCGAGACCTAGGTGGAGTTTCAGGCTCCTGGTTTTGGCCTGGCCCAGCCAGACTGTTGCCTGCAAATGGGGATTGAACCAATGAATGAAAGCGCTCTCTCTCTCTCTCTCTCTCTCTCTCTCTCCCCTTCTCTTTCTGTAACTGCCTTTCAAATAAATAAATAAATCTTTTTTATAAAGCTCACCCATTCACTTCCCACATTTCCCATCATTTTTTCCAAAATTCATTGTCTAATATTCAGTTCTTCAGATGAGTGATTTGTGTTAGCTGTGTTTGGAAAGTTATTTATCTAAGATGCTAATGAAGAAAGTGTATTATTATCCTTTAAGACATTTCATTTTAGAAGAAACTTCAAAAGACACTGCTTCTGTGAAAATAAATCAAGTGGTAAGGTACAAAAACAAATGTGTTTTTGCAAAAATAAAAGCCAGTAATTTTAAAAAGTGCATAATAAATAAAATTTAAGAATGAGTGTTTGGCTCAAGAGTTAAGATGCTACTTCTATATCAGGAGTGCCTGGATTCAAATCGTGCCTCTTCCCATTCCAGCTTGCTGGTCATGGTTATCCTTGCAAGTACTAGGTAGGGGCTGAAATAGTTGGGCCCCTGCCACCCAGATGGGAGACCTGGAATGAATTTCAGACTTCCTGCTTCAGCCTGGCCCAGCCGTGGCTCTTGTACACCAGAAGATGAAAAATTCTCTCTCTCTCTTTCTCTCTCTCTCTCTCTCTCTCTCTCCATCTATCCATCTATCTATCCATCCATCCATCCATATCAAACAAATTAAAAATCAGTATATTTCTAAAGATATATGTGGATAATTTGTGAGTCACACTTTTGCATGCAAACTAGCTATCAAAACACTCAATTTATAAGAAATACTCCTCAGGATTAAATCCTGTTATTGAACCAACCTTTACTTTTCTTCAAGACATGTGTGACACCCCCCTTATTTTTCATGGCACTCTATCAACTTTAGCTAATAATCTAGAAATATGTATTCCTATCACATATATTTAGGAGAAAAAATCAGTTGCATGAACTTTAAATCCCAAGAAAGACATAAAAATGTCTATCACACTAGTGGATATATCTTAATTATTTTTCATACTTATCACTGGATCTTGCACACAGAGCTGAAAACAGATTAGGCAGGAATCAATCGTGGCTCAGATGCTTATAAACAGTGCATATGAGGACAGAAGGGAACACTTTTGGTTTTATACCACTATAAATTTCATCAGCGACTCTACTCCCATTAAGAAGTCCCAAGTACAGTGTTACCATGTTCTCACTTATATACCAAACAATAAGTAACAAACGTCAACAGAGCAAGAAAATAACAAGAATGACCCTATCCTCTGCTCATCTTGGCAATTTAAAACAGCAAGGCACATCAAGAATAAAGGAAGCATATGAACGAAAAAATAAATAAATAAGTAAAGGTGATTAGGTCTAAGTATCAGGTTCAAAAAACTATAATTCAAATTAGGAATTTCTATAAATTATTTTAAATGACTAAGTTAGAAGATAATAGAAGAAAAGTGGTTTTTCCCTCAATCCTTATTTTTTTTAGATTTTATTTATTTATTTGAGAAGTAGAATTATAGACACAGAGAGTGAGAGAAAGATAGAAAGGTCTTCCACCCACTTATTCACTCCCCAAATGTCTGCAATAACAAGAGCTGAGCAGATCTGAGGCCAGGAGCCAGGAGCTTCTTTCAGCTTCCTTATGTGAGTGCAGGGGCCTATGCTCTTGGGCCATCTTCTACTGCATTCCCAGGCCATACTAGAAAGAACTGGATTGGAAGAGGAGCAGCTAGGACATGAATAGGCGCCTATATGGGATGCTGGCGCCATAGGCATGGGCTTAATCTACTATGCCGCAGAGCCAGATCCTCAATCCAATCTTTGAAAGATCTATTTATACAGAATAAAGGAAAACAAAGAACTTAAAGTTTTATGTTAGTGTGCATGCGTGCGTATGTGCACATGAATACACATGCGCATGTAAGCTCAGTATATTAAAAATAGATGATTTGGGGAGCCAGCACTGTGGCGTAGTGGATAAAGCCGCCCCCTGCAACTGTTGGCATCCTATATGGGCACTGGTTTGAGACCTGGCTGCTCCACTTCCAATCCAGCTATCTGGTAAGGCCTGGGAAAGCAGTAGAAGATGGCCCAAGTCCTTGGGTCCCTACACCCACATGGGAGACCTGGAGGAAGCTCCTGGCTCCTGGCTTCAGATGGACCCAGCTCCGGTCGTTGCATCCAATTGGAGAGTGAACCAGCAGATGGAAGACCTCTCTCTCTCTGCCTCTCCTCTCTCTGTGTAACTCTGACTTTTAAATAAATAAATAAATGTTTAAAAAGAAGATGAGAAAAAATTAATTATGTTGGTTTCCCATTGCATTGGTGCATACATATTCTATTGGTATCTCACTGATTACTTGAATAAATAATCTTTCTGGTTTTATAAAGAAAAAAAATGAATCAATTTATCTGAGCAAAATATTTTTATGGAGTCTGGTAAAGGACATCCTTATCGGAACAATTACAAAGCAGATCACAAATTAAATAGCTAAGTGTTAAGCACTGAATAGCACCACAATAATTTTTTCTATGAAAAAAAAAATGTATAGGCTTTTAAAGTAAAAGTCCATATGTCGCTCCCCCTCTTCGTGGAGGAACGACACAGGTCCCTGCGTTGTTCTTTTGTCTGCTCGGCCCTTCCCGGGTTTGCTGCTGGTTCTTCCCGGGTTGGCTACCGTCCCTTCCACCTCCGTGGAAGGGCGGTTCCCCCTGGCCACTTTCCCCACTTCCGCGGGGGAGCGGCACACCGCTGGCCGGCTCTCTCGGGGGCTGCACAGGTGTTCCTCTTAGATGTTCCTGGTGCATGTTGTCTCTCTCCTCCTTTATAGTCCTCTTCCACCAATCCCAACTCTGCTACCCACACGCCGAGTATGCTGCTCTCCTCCAATCAGGACAGGTCCTACAGTTTATTGGTTGAACTGGAGGCAGCTGTGTAGAAGCTGTTTCCTCCTCTCCCAGCACCATATTGTGGGAGAGCAGATGCATAGAATAAGTCTTAATTCCAGTAACTTAGTCTAGTCCGAGTTGCTCCCCACATCCATATATATAAATAATGGTTATTTTCATCTCTTTTTGTGTATAGGCAGACAATAAAATAAATATCCAAGATAAGAAAGGACAGAGATCAAGGAGATACCACATAGAATAGAAAATAAGTTCCAGAAAAATGTTATAGAATTGAATTTGGAGATGGAGAAACATCAGGAAAAGTCTAGAGAGCTACTAAGAAAAGGATCAAGATGATGTGGTCAGCAGACTAAGAAATGGTTTAATTGATTCACAACAAAAGATAAAAATATCATCAGATAAAGAAAGAGAGTACTGTTTCCATGTGTTTCAAAAATAATCAGAAGTTATAAAGGCAGACAACATGAGGAAAGCCTGAAAGGTGTACATCCAAGGGAGCACTGACATGGAGGAGAGCAAACCCCAGTCAAAGTGCATGGAAATCAGTCCAAATCTGAGCAAAGGAATAATCTCTGCGAAAAGGCACCCAGGGAAAGGAGATTTTTGAAAATATGAAGAAGAAATTATGAAAGAGAATGTTGGAATAGGAATAAAATTTCCTGTAAGAGAAAGAAAAAAAATGGTGATGAAAATGATGAGCTGGCTGAGTGTTTTAGCCAGAAGGTTGAAGACGGCAAGGTCTACCTCTAGCACGCGCTCCTGGGAAGAGCAGGGATGCCCTTAGAACCAACCTCCCACTCTCTGAAAAAGGAAGACAAATGCTGAACCCCTTCCAATCTATTTGGAAGGTGCCATGAAGTGAATGAAACCATAGCTCCAAGGCCTCAGCTATGACTTAAGAAATTCACACAGTAAAATAAAACAAATGTTTACTTTAGACAAAATACCAACAACTATCTGGAAAAGACTTGTGCTTTTGTGATACACCTTTTTAAATTCAACAGTTTAGAAAATCATTTTAAACCAAGACCTTTCGCAGAGACCTACTTTAAGGACACACTGTCATAGAGGTATTGATATTTTATTAGCCTCTTAAAATGGTCAAGTCCAGTGATTCAGAATCACCATTTAATTAAAGTCAGTCTTTATCACTGCCTGGGGACTTTCTGTATATGTTGTACGTATAGGTGTGTATATAATTTTTCCACTACCTATGATTCTTTGCTCCTTGGCTCTCCCACATAATCACATAGAAAAAAAATGCACAAAATATTGGTTCTTAAATGTAGAATATTTTAAAGTGTTTCAAAACTGACAGTTTTGGGAGCTACTTGTATAACATATAAACTACTGCACATGAGTTATCTTTTTTAAGAGGAGGAAGAATCGTACACTGTCTTGGAAACACTTTCTATGCTATGGATAATGCAACAAATATGTTAATGTTAGCAAAATTGGAATGAATCAATTAATTATGTTGTGTAAAATACAAGTCATAAGTAGTGTTTTGATTAGTTAAAAAGGTACTAGCTTTTGAGTAATTATTATAAATGTATTTGGTGAACTATTTAGGGGTTCAAAATCTGATTTCCTCTTTTCATTGTTGCTTTTTTAAGGGACTAATTCTGGCATGTAGATTAAATATTTGACATACAATTTAAAGGGAAATATATTCTCTTAACACAAAAAATTCAATTTCAATGCTAAAGAGAAAATAAAAGATGTAAAGGCAAAAAAAAAAAAAAAATTGGAGCGTAGTGACCAGATATGAGTTTGTATCATCCCAGTAGGTGGCATGGAGCCACTAAGAGATGCCAGCCTATCTCAGAGCAATATTGCATAATGTCAAACAAATTATCCATTTTAGTAAATTATAATTTAGTGATACAAAATTTCCAGTTATTTATAATCAAAAGGGAGAAGAAGGCGGGGAGGGAAAGCAGGCCTTTGGTCTAGCAGTTAAGAAGCCAGTTAGGATGTCCATATCCCACATCAGAGAATTGGGGTCCAATTAAAGCTCCTAATTCCCATTTCCTGCTGATGAACACCTTGAGTAGCTGCAGGTAATGGCTCAAACAGTTGGGTCCCTACCATCCACATGAGAGGTTTGGATTGAGTTTCCAGGTCAGGGAACATCCAGCAGATGGAAGCACTCTGCCTCTCTTTCTCTCTGTCGCTCTCTCTCACTCTTGCTCTCGCTATCTTTCAATCTCTGCCTTTCTCTATCTGTCCCTCTGCCTCTTAAGTTAAAAAAGAAATAAGAACACAAAAGGCAGTGAGTTCCAGAAATAACTATAGCTTAGACAGTACACACTAAATCTAACACAATGCACTGTTACAAAGTATGTGAAGTTATAGGAAAATCATATTTTTTTCTAGCAAGTAAATTCATACTAATTTTTTAGCATGGGCACCACGGAGAGCATATTTTGCTGATTTTTTAATAAAATAAATCAGAATTTCAGTGTACTAATACCATGTCATCACACTTTGAAAGGTAGTGATGTGTCAAGAATGGCATAGATGTTTCAAATTTATACAGGAGGCCAAAAATAAAATTGCCTGTTTTGAAATTTTTATTCAACACCAGAGATTCTAGACATCTAAGCTGATTTTAATGATAAACCTAACATTAATTTACCTGTGGACTGAATCCAGCTGGTATGAGAAAGCTGACTGGGAATATCTTTTCCAGACTTGTTCACTGACTCCTTAGTGACTTGCAAACATCTAAGCAAGAAGTTTTTACACCACTGGAATTGGCAAACATGAAAAATCAAGATGCACTTTCTCATTTGCTCAAAGAGCCTCCTATTAAACATTTGCCAACACACTGTTAACTATACACACGAAATATTTTTATACTATTTTCTGCACAATATGGAGAATTAATGCAGCTTTAAAACTGTCATTAATCCTCTTTGCTTGGAGAAATTTTACAAGAAATGAGAGTTTATAGATACTACTAGTAATTAAACCTTGACATAAAAATTTGAGTGTCCTTTTACAAACTTCAAGATTTGTCTAATTATAGTGCACTGAAATAGAAATTCATTTTTTTAAACTTTTTAATTATTTACTTGAGATAGAGAGAGAGCAAGAGCGAGAGTGAGAGCAAGCTACCATCCTCCAATCCAACCCCCAAATGCTCAAAAATGCTAGAAGAACAAAACAAAGACTAAGAACTCAATTCCAGTCTTTCACATGGGTGGCAGCAAGGACCCAGTTACATCAACCATCATGGCTGCCTCCCAAGGTGTACATTGTCAGCAAGCTAGTATCTCAAAACAGAACCAAAATTAAAATCCAGACACAGCCTATGGGATGATGGCTTCCCACACAGCATCTTAACCTCTGCATAGAACACTTGACTTAACCCCCATGCCAAAAGCCTGCACCCTATATCAGAATTCTTAGGTTCCAGTCCCAGTTCCTGTCCTAAGACTTCCTTTTGTGTGCACCCAGGGGGACAGCAGTGATAGTTCTAGTAGCTGGGTCCCTGCCATACAAATAGGAAATCTGTACTGGGTTCCTGGCTCCCCACTTCAGTCTGGTCCAGCCCCTATGGTTGTAGGTATCTGGAGAGTTAACTAGTGGATAGAAGATTCCTGTTTCTACCTCTCTTCTCCTCTCCTCATCTATCCTTTCCCCTCCTCAATACCTGCCCCCCATTTCTCTGCTTTTCAGATGAGATGAGTAGAAGAGAAGGGATGGAAAAAGAGTAGAGAGGGGGAAGGAGGAAAGAAGGAAAGAAAGAAAGGAAGAAAGAAAGCCATTAACAAAAAACAACCAGATGTAACAGAAATAGAATATAGAAATAAATTGGAATCTAATGTTAATAAAACAACTGTATGTCCAGTATATGGTTAGATTTCAATTTCTGTGCATTCAGTGAAATTAGTCCAGTATCCCTTTTACTCTATTTGTAATAAATAAATATTAAGAATTGGAACTTATAAGAAAAACACATTCCCATAAGATTTCACTTCCTTGTATCTTTAAATATAATCAGATGACACCATCGGCTGCATTTGAATAAAGAGTTACTACTTTTCAAGGTGTTTGAAAAGCAGTGGTCTAATCTAATGGCTCTACCCATAGATTAAAAAACAAGAGACACATAAACCAGTAGCTTTTTTTCTTTCCTATTATAGCGCACCCAGCTCCATTCTTCACAGTTCTTATAACAAAAGGTCAGAACAGGAGAAACATCTATTTAAACTTTTGTCCTCGTGAATTTCACAGAAGAGGTTGGGGAAGAGCAAGTGAAATCGCCTATTGTCTTCTCTTCTCCTAAGCAAAGATCCTAGTGAACCAAAAGCAGTAATTACAGATATCAGAAACCACACATGGAGCTATCAACCTGAGTCATTTTCCAAGACACTATTTTAATTCTCTTTCAGATGAAATAGAACCTTGGGAAATGAATGTTTTTAGTAGAACCACAAAGACAGCCATGCTTGTCTTTCCACTGTACAAAGGCACTTGATTTTCAGTAATTATAATGATTTTCTTCTTCTGTTCATCAAATGACAAGAACAGCAGTGGCATAGGTCATAGGTTTAGTCAGATCTACATTCTAATACTGGTGGGGTTTTTTTTTTTTTTGTATTTATTTTTAATCTATCTCATCTCAAAAGGTCTAAATATGAGTAATGTTTATTTTTAAGATCATACTCATGGGTTAATGGTTTCATTATTCTGAAGAGACCTCATCTTTACAGAAGGTGATATGCAACTTCAGGAGTGGTCATAGGGCTGAACTGAGGAAGTCATATAGAACCTATAGGGGGTTAGGGTCATAGTAAGGGATTGGAAAATGTTACTGTTTTCAAATCCAGTAACTGGTCAGCACATATTCAAAGTAATTTCTAATATTTTTGGTTTGAAAAAGATATTTTAAAAATTTTAAACATTTATTTACTTATTTGAAAGGTAGAGTGATAGAGAAGAAGATTCAGCCAGAAAGAACCATCCTCTGGTTCACTCCCAAAATGCCTGCAACAGCCAATACTGGGTCAGGCTGAAACCAAGAACGAGGAACTCCATCCAAATCGCCCTTGTGAGTATAGGGGCCCATGCACTTGGGCCATCTTCCACTGTTTTCTCAGGTACGTTATCAGGGAGCTGGATCAGATATAAATTATCTGGAATTCGAACTACAGCCCCAATAAGGGATGCTGGTTATTGCAGGTAATGGCTTAATTCTTTCTGCCACAATGGTGGCCCCTAAAATATTTTTTTTACCATACTGATACATGTTCAATTTTTAAATTTTGTTTTGAGAACATAGGATTTACTCTGCTAAACCTACAAAAATATAAACAATCAGAACTAGATTTAAAATTCAAATGTGTGTGCATTGTTACACAGGCATCTTACATTTGGTTCATATCTTTTGAATATATTTATTATAGTGTATGTGTTTGTCAGCAAAGAGCAGCCTGGAATATGAGCCCATAGAATGACTCATGAAAGCACAACATTTGAATATTTAAGTCTGCTCTAAGATTTTGTTCAAACGAATAGGCTAAATACCTTATTTTGATAATGTCATAAGCTAAATGGCTTCCAAATATCATATACTATATATAGTACAGTACTATATAAGCAGGCTGAAATTTCACACAATTCATGTACCTTAAGTTAATGAATAATTAAGATGATTCTGGAGACAATGGTTTAAATGATCATTCTAGATTCTCTCTCCTATCTATCTTCTAGAAGATTCCACTTAGCCATATTTTTATAGTAATTGCTGTGAGCCTCATAGATTTAATGGGTCAGTTTCCACAATTATGAAGCATGCTTACTGAACTTTGAAAGGAGCGTTATGTTTTGCAAACTCTGCAACACTGGCACTCAGAAAACTCCTCCCTTGAGAATATTCTCTAATGTCCTTTAAGCAATATCCCAAGCCTACATAATCAGGTGACATAAGAAATGTCCCAAAACTTTGAATGCTAGTCTTAGTAAATTTGAAGAGCCTAAAATAAATTGGAGTAATTGAAGTCGATTTTCACTATATTTATGTGAAACACACACACACACACACACACACAGAGAGAGAGAGAGAGAGAGAGAGAGAGAGAGATATCAATCTATCACCCCCTGGCTCACTCCCCAAATGTCCATAGGAGCAAAGGCTGGCCAGGTCAAAGCCAGGAGCCAGGAATTCAGTCCAGGTCTCCTACATAGTTGGCAAAGTCCCAAGTAATGGAGCCATGGCATGCTACCTATCAGGGTTTGCAATCCAGGAAGCTGGCTCATAAGTGGAGTGGTAGATACTTAAACCCAGGCATACTGATATGAGATGCAGGAACCCCAAGCAACAACTCACCTGTTTCATCAAACAAGCATCCTGGGATTCTGAATCTTAATTCACCCAATCCATGATGAGGAAAAAAATGCAGAAAGCAGGGTGGGCACCACTGCTCTTTTATAGTTAGGGACAGAAGTCCTAAAGTTTTTACTTAAACAACTGTTCTTCGTTTGGAGAAAACATATGTTTCTTTTAATAACAACATCAAGCAAGATTGAGAAAAAGCCAAGCTCCCACATCATAAAAATATAGCTCTGAGTTGAGAACATCCTGACTGGAAGAACAATTTCTACCACAGGATAATAAATCAGCCAAGTCCATTCAATTTTGAGTCAATGTTACTTGGCCAGTAAATTCAGGATATCAATTCCAAATACCCACAGATTCTATGAGTGATGATGAAGTAAAATATGTAGATATCCTAACACGTATCTAGTGCTTACTAGATGTATGTTCCATGACACACACGTTAAACAATTGGAACACTTCTTAGTGTTAAGAACAGAAAACAGGAAAGAAAATTTCACTTTGAGATTGAACTACTTAATAACTTACAGAACAGAAAGAGTTGAGGAAGAAACTACTAAGTGTCTCAGAAACAAAAACAAACAAACAAACAAAAGAAGCCATCAGTTGCTGCCCTTTTAGGAGTCTTACACTAACTGTTCTCTCCCACCTCAAATGGTGAGCCAGGAGGGTAGGGTGTAGGGAGTCTGAAGTGCTAGATCAAGGTGTTCTCATGTGTGGAGGAGGCAGTAAAAGGAACTGTGAAGATTCAGAGAGTGGCAGTCCCACTTACATGGCCAGAATGAGAGAGGGAGGAACAGATGTGACCACCCAGCCTGTGGGAGAGTGAAGCAACCCCTTCTAAAGACCTCTGAGAGGGCCCTGGAAGTGCCCCTCAAGAATGGGAGGCAGGGGGCAGATTTGAAGAGGATTATCTCATTACCAAAGAAATAATCAACCTGCTGCCTACCCTGTGTTTAATCCTACTTAAGTACAGATGTTTTTAAGAATCCAGGAAATAGAGGATAGAAACTCAGATTGT
Organism: Oryctolagus cuniculus; assembly: GCF_964237555.1. Lineage (NCBI taxonomy): Eukaryota > Metazoa > Chordata > Mammalia > Lagomorpha > Leporidae > Oryctolagus > Oryctolagus cuniculus. The sequence goes on along the minus strand of NC_091433.1, from coordinate 75,901,559 downwards.
GTTTCTTGATAGCTCCACATGTGGGAATTAAAAGACTCTAAACATGTGTTTGATTACCCTTGTGTCCACTAGTGTTCACAGCCACTTTAATTAGGTAGCACAGTGTCCTGGGTGGTCAGGAGCAATAGGAAGAAGACTGTTCCCTAGGAATGCAGAATGGAAGCTTCCAAAAGAGAATTCGGAGAAAACAGGTCTGGAAACTCTTATCACAAAGCACCTGATCTCATTTTGTACCTGGTAAGCTTGCAGTTCTGCACCATCAAACTCACCGTGACCTTGAGGAGATCAATTAAGATTTCATTTCCTTTCACTTGAACAGAGCTTTATGATATCCAAAAGCAGAATTCTTTCCCTAAAACATGGCAATTCTACAAAGTGAACAATTTATAAATATAATTCACTAGGAATATTTATAATGTTACTGAATGAATGTGGTTGCTATTTTATCATAATTAATGTTTATTAACTTGTAATAACTAATTAACACTATTGTTCTGAACTTGGTTACTTCCTCTTTTTCACTTGTTCCTGGTACATCTGATTCTAAAGCTGAGATTCTCCACTGTGTGGTAATTCACTTTATTAATGGGAGCAACTTGTCCCAAAATAACTCCCTGCCAAAAGTCAGTCCTGTTTATGCTTCAATTACTCAGTGTACTTTGAGAAGAAAGTGTGCAATGTCTTTGTAGATTGCTGAGACGCTTCTACAGAATCATTCATTTACTTAAGTAATGTATCTTGTGGGGAGCAACTGAGACTAGACTAAGTTACTGGAATTAAGACTTATTCTATGCATCTGCTCTCCCACAATATGGCACTGAGAGAGAGAGACCAAACAACTTCTATGCAGCTGCCTCATCAGTTTGATAACCTGCAGGAGCTGATCCTGCTCCTGATTGGAGGAGAGCAGCATGCTCAGCATGTGGGCAGCAGAGTTGGGATTGGTGGAAGAGGACTATAAAGGAGGAGAGAGACAACATGCACCAGGAACATCTGAAGGAACACCAGAGGAACATCTGAGCAGCCCCCGAGAGAGCCGGCCTGCGGTGTGCCGCTCCTCCGAAGAAGCGGGGAAAGCGGCGGGGGGGTGCCGCCCCTCCACGGAGGTGGAGGGGCCGGCAGCTAACCCTGGACAGCGTCATTCCTCCGCGAGTGAGGGAACGGCAGCTAACCCGGGAAGGGCCGAGCAGACAAAAGAACAGCGCAGGGTTTAGTGTCGTTCCTCCACGAATGGGGGAGCGACAGTATCTGTTTTCTTTTTTCAGACATTTTTAAAGAAGCAATAAGATAAAATAAATGAAAAACCTGTTAAAGTGAAATGAACACTATGAGAAACGGTGGCTTGATCAGCCCTCACCCTGACTGTTGATGAGCAACTTGATATGTTATCCCTCTTAGTATTTTTTTTTGTTTGTTCTACTTAATACTTTTGGTTGAATACTGTTATCAATACACAATTCTTCTTAAGTGCTGAAACTTAACTGAAAAGTGACCGCTGTTAAATATAAGAGTGGGAATAAGAGAGGGAAGAGATGTGCAATTCAGGACATGCTCAAGCTGACTTACCTCAAACAGTAGAGTTAGAAACATACCAGGGGATTCCAATTCAATCCCATCAAGGTGGCATGTACCAATGCCATCTCACTAGTCCAAGTGATCAATTTCTGTTCACAACTGATCATAATGATAGGACTAAGAACCAAAGGGATCACACAAACAAGAATAGTGTCTGCAAATACTAGCTGATAGAATCAAAAAGGGAGAGAATGATCCAACATGGGAAGTGAGATACACAGCAGACCCACAGAATGGCAGATGTCCTAAACAGCACTCTGGCCTCAGAATCAGCCCTAAAGGCATGCGGATCTGGCTGAAAAGCCCATGAGAGTATTTTAGGCATGGAAAGCCAAGACACTCTGAAAAAAAAAAAAAAAAAAAAAAAACCTAAATGAAAGATCTCTGTGAGTGAGATCCCAGTGGAAAGAACGGGTCATCAAAGAAGGAGGTACCTTTCTCTGAAGGGAGGAAAGAACTTCCACTTTGACCATGGCCTTGTCTAAAAATGATCAGAGTTGGTGAACTCAGGGGGCTTCCATAGCCTTGGCAGCTCATGACAAGAGCCTAGGTTGATTACTGGGGCCATAAACAAGAGTGTCAATTTGTTAAGTCAACAACAGGAGTCACTGTGCACTTACTCCTCATGTAGGATCTTTGTCCTTAGTGTGCTGTACATTGAGATTTAATGCTATTACTAGTACTCAAACAGTATTTTTCACTTTATGTTTCTGTGTGGGAGCAAACTGTTGAAATCTTTACTTAATGTATGCTAAACTGATCTTCTGTATATAAAGAGAAATGAAAATGAATCTTGATGTGAATGGAAGGGGAGAGGGAGTAGGAAAGCAGAGGGTTGCAGGTGGGAGGGACGTAATGGGGGGGAAGCCATTGTAATCCATATTCTGTACTTTGGAAATTTATATTCATTAAATAAAAGTTTAAAAAAATAAATAAATGAAAAACAAAAATGCATTTGATTTTGTGGTCTTTACTGGGAAATCACAAATATGAAATATGCCAATATTTTCAAGTTACTTGTATGATATTGTCTGCATGTGGCTCATAACTAACTGCTTTAAAACAAAAAGACATGAGTAGACAGTTGCATGCAGTGATGGGGGAGTGAGAAGGGAAGCAGGACCTTTGAGAAGAAAATGTCCTCCGTGTTTTGTATCTACTCTGAATGAAGCACACAGGATTCCTCAGACACTGCTGCACCCAGTCAGCACTTTATCCTTAAATGCCACACCGTTAGCCTCCAGTAAGGCATCCTTCAGAGCAATAGTCATTGTGAGCACCACAATAGGGTACACACAGAAATCTGCAATCTCTGTTCCTATTCAAACTTACTGTCTTATTGTAAAGGCAGTAGTAGGAAGAACTGTTACATTCAGCATGAGACTTACAATTGAGGGTGATCTATGATATTAAATGACATAGTATATCAGCTATTATGGAAGAAAACTGGCATAATGTGTGAAAGAACACCAGAGATTCTAGAGACTTCACTTGGAGTGGTGTGTACAAGACATCCCTATCAAAGGAAAGAATACTATCTCCTTAGTATATTTGGTTTTGGTTCATCCTTTCTAAAAGCATCATACAATAAAAATATAATGTGATCCATATACATAATTTTCAATTTTCCATTAGTCACAATAAGCAGAAGATAAAGCCAGTGGAATCAATTTAATAATATATTTTATTATAATAATGTTTGGTTTTAGTAATTTATTTTGAAAACATTTTAATAAAATAAAATTATTTTGATATGTAATTAGTATTTTTAAAATCATAAATACCCTCATATTCCTTTTTTCATATTAAGTCTCAAGAATCCAGTGTGAGTTTTACAGTTTCAGCACAGCTCAATTCACCCAAGCCACATTTCAGATGCTCAATATCCACACATTACTGCTGCCTAACAGACTGGACCACACACCTCTACAGTGCTTGTTCAATATCGTTCTACTGATTCTTGCACTCCACTGAGTTCACAGACTATCTCATCAGCCCATACTTCACTAAGAACTTTTAAATACTTTGAAAATAGGATAAAAGTAGGTATAAATGAGACGTGGATGTTTAACCTAGTGATTATGATACCAGTTAAGACACCTTTTTCCCACACTGGATTACTTGGATTTGACTCAGTTCCAGTTTCTACTTCCAGCTGCTTCTTAATACAGGGACTGCGAAGCATCAGTGACAACTCAAATGATTGGGTTCTTGCTATTCCTGTGGGAGATCTAGATTGATTTCTTGTCTTCTGGCTTTGGAATTAGTCCAGCACCAGCCATTTAGACAATTAGGTAGTGAACCAATTATCAAAAAACATAGATATCTTTTTAATAAGCATATATCTAAATTTCTAACCACTAGATGGGAGTGGTTGTTCTATTTCAAATAAGTTCATTTTGTTCAAAAATTATTTTTTAAAAGTATGTACAAGTGACTTACACAGTCAACCTCCAACACTGCCTTGCTTTACAGACTGTATTGATTATTCAGGAAGTAAAATGTCATTGTCACTGGTTTCAATTTTTCCATTTTCTCTCTTTTATGTATAGGGAAATAGTTAATTACAAAACCCAATTTTTTTTCACCAATATAATTATATGTAGAGAAATATATCATAAAAATATTCAATGGAATGAAGTTTGCTGAAAATATTTTTCAAGAGCTATTAATTTCTCAGGTTTATTTTTTCTCTATTTCAATTAATGGCTGCTTGCCTATGAGGCATATATAGAAAATATAAAAACCAAGGCATATGAAAATCACAGAGAAGTTTAGTAAATAATAAAGTTACCAACTGGAGAGTGTCTATTGATAAACAGAAGGTAAGCTCCACATAGCTCCATTTGTATATTTTATTGCCTTATTAAATTAGCAAAATCTATTCATTAAAAAGTAAATGCAAAAAGGGGAGTATTTTAAATTTCTCTGTGTCCACATTTAGTAATTTCCTTGCTAAAACCAAGATACATATATCACACAAGTAACTATATTTTTATATATATATATATAATCACAATTATCATTTACTATGATTATGACTAAAATCCTAATTGACAGGGTTTCTTTTAGGTCAAGTGAGGTCACTGGTTCTCAAGTCCATTTTATTTATTTCATAACCTGAAGTGCTGGCCTCTCTTATACTTCACAGTGACCTTGATTTACCTCCAAATTGTTCTATGTTATACAGCTGAAAATCCAAGATCTTATGCTCAATAAAATTTGTTCTCATATCCTATTTCCCATAATAAATACCATTTGAAACCTTAAAGATCTCATTACTTACTCTTTTCATATCAAAACCAACCCCACTGTTTATATATCATACCTGCCTAACAAAACCTAAATATGGATTAATCCTAAAGCTCATATTTTCCTTTAGTTAGACTTTATTAATAAATGTTCCTTCTGCTTTGGGAGTGATTGATCATTCATATATGTGATAACATTTTCTGCCTTGAAACCCCTTTCTACTGAAGCTCCTTATCCCAAAATATCTTCTGTACAAATCCTTTAAATTAACAGTAGCATTTTCTAGGACTCAATTTTATCCATTGTTCTTCTAACCCTATAGATTTTTCTTGATCAAACACTTCCTTATATGCTTGTGGGTATCAATTCTTGTGTCCACATTCTAAATTTGATCTTTGAGCCGCAGACTCTCTGTGTCAGACACATTCACTTCCAACATCAACAAACTTTCCAAAATTAGCATGGTCCCAGACAGCAAACTACTTCCCGCACTAGACAAAATCACATCTAATTCTATGTTTCCTTTCTCACTTAAAAATCAGTTATTGTCATCAATGCTGAGCCAGTAATCCATTGGTTTCCCTACTTTACTTTCTCTACTTCATCCTGAGTTTTTCCCTCAAGGCAAAGCTAAATGTATTTCCATCCTGACCTCTTCTTTCCTTTTCATACTGCACTCTAAGAAGGCCCACTTAACTGTCCTTGAACCAGCTTATCTCAGATTAAGACCTCATGAACCCCAGAATTATCTTTGAAAATAAAAACAGTACATCATAAATTTGTCCAATACGAACACTTTTTTTGACTCCCCATCTGAAAAATCCCTAACATGTTATGAAAGATTCCCCATCGCCTATCACACCTTATTCACACACTATTCTTGGTTTGAAGCTTGCCATTTAACAAAATACCTATCATACTTGATTTAGAGTAACAGACACCTTACTGAACCCCATCCCTAAGAATAGAACAAATTGGAGCAGGCATCTGGTTTATTAGATAAGAGGTCTGGCCTATGTCCCATTTCAGAGTGCTTGAATTCAGTAACTTCTGATACCTGCTTCCACTCCTGACTCTAGCTTCCTGCTAATTCAGACCCTGAGAGGCAGTGGTGATGGCTGAAGTAGCTGGGTTCCTGCCACCCAAACCTGAAACTTTGATTAGTGCCCAGCTTCCAGCTTCAGTATTTGGGGAATGAATGAGCAGGTGGGAGCTCTGTCCTTCTGTGTGGGTCAATCTCTCTCCTTTCTTCTGTGTTATGTGTGTGTGTGTGTGTGTATTTGTGCTTCCCTCAAATAAATATAACATTTAAAAAATACAATTAAAGGCATTTGGATATGGCTGAAGAGCCCATGAGAGTATTTTAGGCATGGAAAGCCAAGACATCCTGAGGGGGGAAAAAAAAAAAAAAAAAAAAAAAAAAAAAGGAAGACCTAAATGGGAGATCTCTGCGAGTGAGATCCCAGTGGAAAGAATGGGGCCATCAAAGAAGGAGGTACCTTTCTCTAAAGGGAGGACAGATCTTCCACTTTGACTATGACCCTGTCGGAATAACATTGAAGTCGGCGAACTCAAAAGGCTTCCATAGCCTTGGCAACTCATGACTAGAGCCTAGGGAGATTACTGACGCAATAAACAAGCGTGTCAAATTGTTAAGTCAACAACAGGAGTCACTGTGTACTTACTTCTCATGTGGGATCTGTCCTTAGTGTGTTGTCCAATGTGAAGTAATGCTATAACTAGTACTGAAACAATATTTTACACTTTGTGTTTCTGTGTGGGTGCAAACTGATGAAATCTTTACTTAATATATACTAAATTGATCATCTGTATATAAAGAGAATTGAAAATGAATCTTGATGTGAATGGAATGGGAGAGGGAGCGGGAGATGGGAGGGGTGTGAGTGGGAGGGAAATTATGGGGGGGGAGCCATTGTAATCCATTAACTGTATTTGGAAATTAATATTTACTAAAGAAAAAATAAATAAATAAAAAAGAACGTGAATAGACTATAATGTAATAGGTTAAGTTAACATAAATTATCAAGTATAATAAAAATCACCATTGAAAATTCCTTAGGAAGATATCACGTTGAAAATGAAGATACTGTGATTTCTAGTTTGGAATAAAAATTTAGTCTATTAAATTAAAAAAAAATACAATTAAAAGTATTTACCTGATTCTCAAATTACAAATTTCATGACACTGTTAGCAACTTTCCAAAAATGAAAATAATTAATGTCTTTATTAGTAGTGTCTGCACAAATAAACATTATATCCAAAGTACATGATGTGATTTCATTCAGCTCTATATTATGTAGTGATTACAAAAACCAAGTTAATTAACAGATCTATATCCACAGATGTTATTACTTGGATCTCCAAAACTTGTTCAGGACTGAAAAACTTAGGACTGAAAAACTGTACATTTTAACAGAATTCTCCTATTTCTTTTAGCCTTCAGTCCATGGTAACCAGTATTCTATCGTGTAATTCTGAATTATAGTTAGACATATAATCCTAAACTTTTTGTTTGTCTTAGTTACTATTTACTATATTAAATTTAGTATGTTTCCAAACTAATGTTTTTCTCTCATAGAAATGTTCTAGATATAGAAATTTATTAGTATTTTTCAAGATTAGCATTTATCATAAATTATGGTCAAGTATATAATACTTTTATTAGAACTTAAAAAGAACCTACATCATTATAATCATTTCTCTGTCCCTTTCTTACATGATTTCCCTTTGTAGCATACTACACATATCAGGCTAATATTATGAGCTTTATTTTTAAATCACCTCCAACTTTACTTTATTTTAATAGGCTAGATAACTTGTGATGATTCACATAATTCTATTGTGCTATTAGTGACAAGACTATGAAATTCCCTTCCCAAGAAGAAAAAAAATAAGAATACACATATTTTTTCATGTCTCAGTGATTTTAAGCTGCAAAGGAATATTATTTATTCTTAGATCATATTTCCAACTGATTTATTACAAAATGAGAGATGGCAATTAAAATCACTGTATATTTCATCACAAAATAATAATTTAATAAAAATGAAATATATTAATTTTCCAACTTTACAAATGTCTTTACAAATTGTGGTATTAGGGAACAGAAAATAAGGAAATCATTAAAGTTTTTTGGGTCAAAGAGGAATCCAAATAAACTAGTACTTTTTAAAAATTTTAATTTTTCAGCAGCGGAAAGAGTGAGAGAGACAATATAAAGGGAGAACTCCCATCTGCTGGTTCACTACCCAAATGCCTGTACCACCCAGTGCACGGAGTAGGCAAGGCCAAAATCAGAAGCTGGGAACTCGATGCATGGGTGGCAGGAACCCAATTATTTGACTCATCACTGCTGCCTCCCCATGTCTGCATTAGCAGTGAACTAGAATCTGGAGCTGGAGCCAGGAATGAAACCAAGGTATCCTAATATGGAAAGTGGAATCTTAAATGCCTGACAAACACTTACCCATTACATTAATTTCACTTAGGAAGTAGAAGAGCAAAAAAAGAAGAAAAAATACTTTAAGAAAAAAGTTAGATAAAAGTCTCATTTGACTCCCAAGTAATTATGTGAGATTGGGACTCTGACTTTAACTCCATTATTCTCAGTTCCCTTGTTCATGACATAAGGCTGTCAGTCCTCTGTGGCTACAATACCTGTCTTCCTAATAGAGAAATATGCATGTCCACGATTACAGATATGAATGATTGTGGCTAGTTGAAAGATTATCATGTGGAATGCAGAGGACAAAAATAATATCAGATTATATGAGGGCAAAATACCTATTGTCTCCCAGTTTTAGATATTTGAGAAGACGTAGCACTCTGCAATGTATAGAAATATATTGCTTAACCATTAAATAATGAAGAAGACAGTCATAACTATCACTACTCGTACAGGTAATAAAGTAATATAACCTTTGTACACTCTGACTCCATACCAACCTCCCCTACTGTCTATAAGACACTCACATTTCTGTGACACAGTGTTCCATGGTGCAAGAGAAGATGGCTTCAAATATGGGCTTCAACTTGAGGTCTAGCAGTCTATCATATATTAGTTATAATATTTTGGGAAAAATATTTCACTGTACCAATTCTCTACCAAATAACAACAGTATTATATATAAATATATAATATATTATATAATAAAGACTTCATATATAAACATATATATATATATAGATCCTCAATCCCAAATTAAATTAGTTAACTGTATTACATTTTATTGCAACATATAAATACCCATCCATAGCTATAATATAGTAGTGAGAACACATAAAATAAAATAGTTAGAATAATAACAACAACAAAAATAATGTCAGCCACATTGAAATAGCAATGACACTATTGATGTGAATAGTAATTTCCCTTTTACTAAGGTATTTGCAAACATCATGGCATCAGTTCTTGAAGGAGGAATCACATCTCAGGCATCTTTGCATTTTCTGTCTGTGGTTTTTGATAAAATAGATGGAGTTACTATTAAAAGAACTATTAAAATATATTGCTGATGAGGGACCAGTGTTTGGCAAAGATATCGAGATGCTGCTGGAGACTCTCACGTATCAGAGTGCCTGTGTTCAAGTCTTGGGTCTGCTTCTGATGCTGGCTTTCTGCTAATGAGTGCCCCAGAGGGCATTAGGTGATGGCTCAACTGCTTGGGGCCCTGACACCCATGTGGAAGAACTGGACTGAGTTTGCTCCTGGCTCTGGCCTCACCCAGGCCCAGCTGTTACAGGCATTTGGGGAGTAAATGAGTAGACCAATAAATAAAAATAGACCAATAAATAAAAAAAATAGAAAATATATGTAGCCAATGAATACTCTCATACAGATATTTAATGGTAAATATATTACCTAAAATGATTTCAAGAAGCCATTTGACATAGCACAAGATTTCACAATGCCCCGGTGACCCATGGCCAGACAAGCCCAGGAAGATGATGGGACATAAATGTGGACATCAACATTTTCACTAACTGATAGGTAGCAGGTTTTTATCAGAGGATGAATCTTTGCCTTCTGGGTAATTTTATAATTTAAATAAGAAAAGCTAAGATTTATACTTTGTAGACTTCAGGTGAATATGACAGCTCATTTAAAAAATGATAGGGGGCAGGAAGGGGTCATGAGGCAGTGTCTCTGGTTCTGGAAATATCCTGTCTCTTATTAAGGCCTGTAGTGCATGGCTGTGTTCAGACTTGGAAATTGCAAGGACTTGTATGTTTATGATTTGTATTCATTCCTATGCATATTATATGTCAATAAAATAGTAAGAATTACAAAGACAATAATCAATCACAGCATTCTTTCAAATGCAAATGTTTGTTAATAAGCATGATACTTAAAATGTAGCTCCTTTTCAACTTAAAATCTCACTAAGAGAAATATTTTCCAAATATATAACAATTCAAATACTATTAATTTGAAAATTTTCTATAGTTTTCCTTAGATGGCTTGACTATCATTTTATTTTTATTGCATTCCTATATTTAAATACTTTATCTGTGTTTCTCAGATCATTTTTTATAACTGAAAATATGGCAAAACTGAAATTATGAATTATTATTAAGTAAATACCCCATTTGTAAGTAATTCATCTATTTTTCTGTTAGAGCAGTGATGCTATGTGAGGATATTGAAGCTTTGAAAGAGATTTAATATATCAAAGTGCACATGAACTCACAGTAGTGATCACTAAAGAAGAGTGAAACCGTGTGAGTTGAGGCAGAGATCACGAACTCAAGCACCTACAGGAGTCACGTATGAGTGAAGCAGCTGCAGGTGGATTGAATCTGTCCCTGGAGGTTGCAGTCAACTGAAGTAAGGGCCATCTAGAGACATTCAGATTTCTAGCTAATACAATTCTGAAAGGGCCAAAGCACACAAGTCTGCAACTGCACCTTTTCAGTGGATACTTCTAGGTGATGTAGTTTAGGTTAACCTTTCTGACTTGGTGCTTGTCCGGGAAACAAGAGGTTGAATCATCTAGCACCTCTGTGAATTGACATCCCTGCAAAGACTATTCTTTCTTGCCATTTGAGTTCATGATTTGATTTGAAAGAAAACTCTCAACACCTGGAGTTTGCAGCTGACTCTGAGTTAATGATCTGCCAAAGGGAAAGTGCTTGCGGATGCAGGAGAGGAAGGAACAGGGTCTCCCAGGCGGCCACATTCCATTCTTCTGGAATAGGGAGAAGAACCAAGTGGTAGAAGCACCTGCAAAGGGGACAGGTGAATAGGAGTCTTGCAGTCTTTGGAGAAAGAAAAAGCAAAGGAGTCTGGGCTGGTCCAGAAAATAAAAATGCAGTAAATTATATCCAATGAGTTCCTTGTCCATAAGAATGCTTACAAATTAAAGGTCAACCGTCTGCAGAAAAATAATTGTGGGGAAAGTATGTTTTTAGTTTCATCTAAAAATATTGTAAAGGCTACTTTGAAAGTGAACATGGTCTTATTCAATAATTCTCAAAATTGTACAATCATTTTCTATTTGGAAAAGGACAAATAAAATGAAGTACTATAGCATTACAGTAAGGCTGAAAATTAAATGAGAAAGGCTTTGGATTTTTTTCATGACTCATGATTTTTGGTCCATTATTGTAATTTGGAGTCTTTGTGATTGATTTGTTACAAAACAACTATGCCCTTCTCTAAAGAAATTCATAATGTTAATAAATTAATCATTACTTGGATAAATGTCATGGATTTATATTGAGAGAAATGGTTAACTTTTTGAGCTTAGCCATTTTACTCATGTTATTAAGGACTATTTTACTATTTCCTTGTAAATGCCATTTTGGTTATTCATGTTGTGTCAGTCAAGTTAAACCAGACAATACAGTATTTGCACACCATTGCTTAAATCCCACAAAAAAGGTTTATTCCTCATTCACACCACCTGTTATTCACAGGCTGAGTGACTCGCCTGCTCATAGTTGATCAGCTATTCAGGAAGTCAAAGAATTCCCTGTCTGGAAGGACATTATTTCCAGCTGGAAGTAGAGGAGAGAAACTAGACACTTTTATAGCCTCAGGGTGGAAGTGAGGGAAATCACCTCTTGCACAAATGTCACTTGGTCAATGTTGACGTAAGGCCCCAAACAACTATGATGCCATGAAACCAAGAGAAATAAATGAAACAGTTGGGGAGCATCTCTTGATAAAGTGCAAAGAGCACAGAACGTCATGGTCAAGTGATTGAGTTCTGATTGTCTTTCTGCCAATGCCCACACACACACGAGCTTAGGCAAGTCGTTTTTGTCTCACTTCCACTACCTATACAAGATGATTCTCTTTCTCTCCCTGATTTTTTAAAGCTTTATTTATTTGAAAGTCAGGGTTACACAGAGAGGAGAGGCGGGGGCGGGGGGGAGAAAGAGAGGAGATGTTTTCCATCCAATGGTTCACTCCCCAGATGGTCACAAGGGCCAGAACTGCACTGATCCGAAGCTAGGAGCCAGGCTCTTCTTCTGGGTCTCCAACGCGGGTGCAGGGGCCCAAGGACTTGGACCATCTTCTACTGCTTTCCCAGGCCATAGCAGAGGCCTGGATTGGAAGTGGAGCAGCCGGAACTCCAACCAGCACCCATTTGGGATGCCTGTGCTTCAGGCCAGGGCATTAACCCACTGTGCCACAGCGCCAGCCCCTCTCCCTGATTTTTAGTAATACCCCCAGAAGAACTACAGTAATTAGACAAAAATTACCCCCACACCCAAACTTTCTCTCCATCTTCTCTTTGAGACATCTGAGGCACTTTAATAGATGGCTCTGAAATAAGTCATTTCTAAGATTATATGATGTGCGAAGGTTTTAAATCATGCCCTTTCCTACTAAGAACTTAAACTGTACTTCTAATCAAAGAAACATGTTTACTGGAGGCAGTTTTCTTAAACTGGCTTTTCTTAAAGCAGCTCTATACTTGTCTTTGAATGGGTTCCATTGGTGAGAGGCTGTTTATCCCCTCAATGCTGGAGTAGCTGCACACAGCCTGGGACAGCTGAAACCTCTACACATGCTATTTCCAAACTAAGCTGAACTCTCTTATTATATTTACTAGGATTTGTTTGTGGTGAATATATATTAACATGTTGGAAAACCTTAATCCAGATGATGACCTGCGAATTTGGATACTTACTTTATAGTTATACGCATGTCTAATCATTCTTTCCTCCTTCATTTGAATCTCTACTATGTTTTGGAATTCAAGGTTGTGTCTGCAGGTTACTGCATTTCCCTCTGGCTTTTACAGCATCTCTCCAAGTTTGACATACTGCTTACCTGCTTTTCCAGCTCATTAATGAGAGTGTTAAATAAGGCTGGGCCCAGGACCAATCCTGGAGGCACCCTGTGATACACCTGTTCTAATTTGATATCCCACCATTTATCATTACTTATGTTTGCTGTGCTGCAGCCAACCTGCGCTTGGCCTAACATCAGAAACACGGTGCTTCTTGGTAAAGCTGGCTGTGGGGATGTATTTACATTCCTGAGGCCAAAAGCCATTGACGCTCAATCAAATGGGAGATTTCTTGATGTCAGTTGATGGAAAATGTTTTCAGTAGAAAAATTCACCACGAATTCTTAAAAATAATAATTTGTACAAATAATTACACTTATGGAATAAAAGTGACTAGCCTACTCACAAATTATCCACTATAAACTTCTAATAGTTGAAGTTGAATTTTACAATGCTTTGCATCGCATTTGCATAATGTAAGTTGCCCAGCACTCAGACCCCAAAGGCCAGTGACATCATCACTACCCTCCTTGGTAAATCTACTGTTCCCCTCAGGACCTCTGTCCTGGTTAATGCCATTAAAAGACACTCATGCATCGCCTACAACATTTCCACTGCCTCCCCACACTAAGCTTCTCATTCAACCACTAAAGGACAGATGTATTCATCTCAGAAGGGTTCATTGCAAAGCTTGCTATAATATGCTAAAAATTAAAATTTAATTTGTAGACATACAAATATATTTCTGACAACTCATCTTGAGATGAGTTTTGAAATATAGTATTCTCATCTCAAATAAAAAGAATAATCTGTATATCACCAAACTATTGGGAAAATATTTCAAGATAGGGATCATCAAGAAATCCTCAGTCTTTTGCATGAAAAATTTAGCTGTCACAATATATTTCGCTTCCTTTTCCCACACAACACTCTGCCCTCCCTCTTCCAGGCTGTCCCTTTTCCCTCTGTGCATCCACACCATACTCACAATTATCCTTGGTAAAACAAGCCAAATTCTGCCATTCCCCACTCAGAAATATTTTATGGCTGCTACTCTCATGGCAAAGATCTGAGTCACCTCTCCTATGAACTCACTTGCACAGTCTGAACTTAAATATCCTTCCCCACTTCCTGAGACCATTTCAGCCTTGCATATGTGCTCTAATAATTTATACTTCCTTTCCTACTTAGAAGTAATCATTGGCCGGCGCCGCAGCTCACTAGGCTAATCCTCCGCCTGTGGTGCCAGCACCCAAGGTTCTAGTCCAGGTTGGGGTGCCGGTTCTGTCCCGGTTGCTCCTCTTCCAGGCCAGCTTTCTGCTGTGGCCTGGGAGTGCAGTGGAGGATGGCCCAAGTCCTTGGGCCCTGCACCTGCATGGGAGACCATGAGGAAGCACCTGGCTCCTGGCTTCAGATCAGCGCAGTGCTCCAGACGCAATGCGCCTGCCGTAGGGGCCACTTGGGGGGTGAACCAATGGAAAAAGGAAGACCTTTCTCTCTGTCTCTCTCTCTAACTCTGCCTGTCAAAAAAAAAAAAAAAAAAAAAGTAATCATTCTACTGTTGCTTCTCAAAGCCCTAAAAGATCTACAGGTGTTACAATTTGTGAGATGCTGTTTGCATCCCTGAGGATATAGCAGGGAATAAAACAGGCCTTCACTGTAGCCAAATACTTTCTTTGGGGGACCAAGAAAATGTATAGTAAATACATGCCATGGCACCAGAGTTAGGGGCTATTAAGGTCTAGTGGGTGGTTATGAAAGTGACTTTGAATAAGTGAAGTTTGAACAAAGACCAGAAAGATGTGAGTAAACGAGCCAAGAGGTGGCCTGAGAAAAGTACTCCAGGAAAAGCAAATGTCAAACAAAACACCTAAGCAGAGGACATTCTTAGTGTTTCTGAAGAATAGCAGGAAGGCCAAGAAGCCATGAAGGAGTCCACCCAATATTCACACCTCTGTCTTCCAGGGTGTAGCGTTGTTTCTGGGGATTAGCTGCTCTCCAGGGACTACATTTCTATGGTGGAATGAGAAGGCCATGACAAGATGGCTGCTGGCAAGCGAGCATCAGATACTCAGGAATGGCTTTGGAAATCCCTTGGGAAACTACTTGGCAACAGAGCCTGCCTGGCAACGGGCATAAACCGCCCCTTGACTGGATTGGCTGCTCAGCTATATAAGCTGCTGTACCAACTGAAATAAACGAGTCTGCTGGCTGCTCGCCTCTGGCCTGCTTTCACCAGACTCCCAGGGTCTGTGTGGTGACTCCGCGCCTCTTGCCCCCACCATGCTCCTTCTCTCAGAACAAATCCACAGCAACACATTTCCCACCCTCTCTCCATATTAGAGGTGTCCATGTGGTTCATGAAAAATAAAATGTAAGAAAAATTCATGCTATATGTCTAGGCCAAAGTGTTGAAGTATGGATGTCTACTCTACCCTTTCTTCTCTCATTTGGATGTGGAAGTATTTTCATTGCTGTGTTATGTGCATGTTTGTGTGTGCATGTGTGTGTCTGTGTACATTTTTAAATTTTCTGTATTTTGGGATGTTTTGACTTTTTTTAACTTTTATTTAATGAATATAAATTTCCAAAGTACAGCTTATGGATTACAATGGCTTCCCCCCAATAACGTCCCTCCCACCCACAACCCTCCCCTTTCCCACTCCCTCTCCCCTTCCATTCACATCAAGATTCATTTTCGTTTCTCTTTATATACAGAAGATCAGTTTAGCATACATTAAGTAAAGATTTCAACAGTTTGCTCCCACACAGAAACATAAAGTGAAAAATACTGTTTGAGTACTAGTTATAGCATTAAATCTCAATGGGGGATGTTTTGACATTTTAAAAAATAAAACGCTCAGGTCTGGCATTATGGTGCAGCAGGTTAAGCAGAGACTTGTCATACCAGCATCACATTACTGCCTGTTCTACTTCTGATCTAGCTTCCAGCTAATGTGTCTGGGAAGGCAGCAAATGATGGCCCTACTTTTTGGGCCCATGCCACTTATGTGAGAGACCCAGATGGAGTTCCGTGTTCCTGGCTTCAGCCTGGACTAGTCCTGGTAGTTGAAGTATTTGTGGGGATAAAATAGTACATGAAAGATTCTCTCTCTCTCTCCCGCTCCCTCCCCCCTCCCTCTCCCTCTCTCTCTCCTTCTCCCTTTTCCTCTTTTTTCCCTCTGTCACTTTGCCTTTTAAATAAACAAATATCTTTAACAACAAACAAATACTTTATGGCAGGGGAAAGACTACCCTTCTATAGCCAGGAAATTCCCATAAATATTAAAATACTTAATGTATTTTAATACATTGACAGCATATTTAATGTACTATTAATAGGAAAACTAACCCATTCAGACCCAAGCCTCATGTGTATGTCCAGTACACCCCAGGAAGAAATGTTCTTTTGTCTTAATTATACCAGAGCAATTAGGGACCAACCCCACAGCAGAAAGCACATCATAAATGGTTTACCCTGCTTGACTATTTCTTTCCCTTGAATCTCCAATAAAGATGCTGGTCTTGATTAAGACAAAAGTATTTAAATATCTTTTAATTCACTTATCCTTTATTATTTATTTTATTAATCCAACCAGAAAGGATAGAAAAGGGTGACTGTGTGTGAAACACCAGTGCTATACAGATCAGAGGAAGAGATTCTTTGAGTACAGTGTGTATCTATCATTTATTGCACTGATAAATGAAGTGACCTTAAAACATAAAGTCTTAGCTGTGATGATAGTCATACAATTTATTTCTGAATTCAAGAAAGACTTACTTTTTGGTGGTGCCAATGCCCTCATTAAATTTATAACATGTCATTAGCGATGCTAAAGATTGCTAAAGATTCTGGCAATTCAGCATCCTCCTATTCCATTCTCCAATACTAGAGAGTTGTCCATCTTATCACCTTTCTCCAAAGCTAACTGAATGGAAATGAAGCAGCCACTGTTAGCCACCTGTAAAGCAGGCATCAAGAAACAAATGCATCTTTTAATACATCTTATAAATGCCTAAGAAATGAAAATAAGAAGTTTATAATACTACAAACTAAATGTATCTTACAATATATACATAGAAAAAGTAATGCCATCCCTCCTATTTTACAATGACTTTTGTAATCATACCAGTATTAAACCTGTGTAAAGATTTATCTTAACAGTGTTAGCTTCCTCTAGAGCGCTCCCTTCAGTCAAGTCAGTGCTGGTTTCTCCACTTACCATAATTTCATATTAGCCCTTAACCCACTTAACAATTCAAAACATGTTTTAAAATTTGGTGTGCATCCTGTTCCCTGTTCTTAGAAAGTTGTTTGACAGTATCACAAGGAAAACTTTTCAGCCAAGTGCTCCAATTAACCATTTTCCACCTTTTCTGAGATTCTGCCTTATTACCTTCTCTTGCTGTCTTGCCCAGAACATCACTTTCTTTTAAAACCATTCATGCAGCAACCTTAAATATCTTAATATCCTTGAACATCACTTTTCAATCTATAGTTAGTGTCATGTATACTTTAAGTACCTATCCGTCTTCCTCCTACCCCAGGGCTGAAGGCTGCTCAGCCACCAGGGAGTCCTGATTACGTTAGTGTGGAATAGGATCAAGTCCCAGTTAGTGCTAAAAGGAAGCAGCTTCTGCCTCCGTTCCGCTGATTCTCTCACTGAATCGCTGCCAAGCAATCTGCCACTGGCGAGAGAAAATTCCCAAAGCAAAGGGCATGATAGAATTCCTTGAATTTTTCATATTTAAAGATTCATGTGTTTTGCACCAACAACACAGAGAAACCCAACAACACTTAGCCCTGTATTAACAGCATTTAATAAACACTTAAATTAACAAAAATTAAAAATCAGTGAGGTTGAAGTTGATATTCAATAAAAGACTTAAAATAATTTGATTATGACTATGCACTTGAAAATCAAGCAAAGATTATTTGTGCTTGAAAGATTTTAAACCTGAGAAGGCATGATTGAGGACTCCTCTTTGCTATCTATTATATTTTAAGGAATAGGTACTAAATACAGCAATATTAACAGTCAAAATATGAATATTCATGTGAGGTAGATGATAAATACCTTATTCAAACATAAAGTAATCATGCTTCAGTGATAATATTAATAAGAATTTAAGGAAAACAATATATCAGTCTTGTATGGACAATAAAAACCATGATGAAATATATACTGCAATATCAAATTCTGAAAAATATTGTTGCTGGTGTTGCCCATTAAAATTTTGTATTTGGGTAATTGGGGAAAATGGAGAAGGCAATTAGAATCAAAGGCAAAGCAACTCTATCTCATTTCTCTAAAATGAGCTAGTCCCATGCTCTAGGAACTCTCTTCAGGCTAGTTACAAGTGGAGCATGACACATAAATTGAGGAGACCTATATCGTTTTTTCTTGTCAGCAAATAACTATCTTTTATAAGCCATCCAATAATTTAGTGTTATCTATTAAAGGAAGAGATTTGACTAGAAACATCATAATTTCTGTCTCATTCTTATGAGACCCAAACAATGTCAGATCTGTTGATGTGTCACTTTCATCTCTTTATATTGGCAGTAAGATAATAATTACTGTGTTGTGGCATCTACTATATTTTAGGTACAGCATCAAGGATGCCATCTTAAGCTTCCCACGTTTTCTATGAAGTTAGTCTATTTCCATCTTACACATGAAAAAAAATTTTGTCAGGGAGGGTAAGTATTTTGCCTGAAGTACTAAAGCAGGAGAATGGAAAACTGAATTCATTCTGATTATAATAAGGTGTAAAAACAACAACAGCAAGAAAAGTTACAAAAGATTCTTCCAGTATAAAGAGTGTATATCTTAAACACCATTTCGCAAAGATATTAGACAGAATAATGCTATTCTGTTGAATCCTCTAACGATAACTAAAGAGCAATGTCACCAATTCCCTCTTTCCTTCTGTGGCTGAAGAACAGCATTCAAGGAAGTGCATGTGCTCAGTGCTAAAATAGGCAGAAACAGATGAGTAGACAATTCTAAAAGTATACTGTTTAGAATTCCATTTATTGGATTTAATGTTTACATTGAAACATTGTCATGTCATTGAAAGAACTGAAACTGTATTGTTTTTTGGAAAATTCTACTTTCCACTTGATTATATGATTCATTAGTGGGACATTTCAACCACTGGTTGGACAAGAAATGTAGTAAGTTAGGATAAATGTATACATTAAGTTCCCAAGTGGAAAAAAATATCAAATGAGTGAATTTTTTTCAGATTGAAACTAAGAAATACCTACAGTATTAGTTTGTCAATAACTAAGACTTGTTATGAGTGCTAGTAAAAGGGACAAGTTCATACTAAATGAAATTACTTTTCAAACCCACAAGAAACCAATATGTTTGTTCTAAAATTGCCACAAACCAGTTTCTAAGGATCATGTCTGTAAGTAACGATTGCCAATCCAGGGACAATGGCCCTGATGGGATGGGGCCTGAAGGTGTTATCACAAGTAGATGGAATGAGATTGTTGACAGCTTTGATAACGTGAAAATCTCAGAGTCCCTCCTCTGTGGCATCTAGGCCTACAGTTTTGAGAATCCCTCTACCAAACAGCATGACATTTTTCTTTATATCAAGTGTGATCTGAAACTTGGAAAATGGCTACAATTACCCTATCAATTCTACAGCAGATTTAATCAGACCTAAAGGTGACCCAGGCCTTGGTAACACTTGAGAAGTGACCCAAGAGATACAAAATGTGGTCATGACTTTAGCAGATTATATAAGTATCTCCTGCCATGCCTCCACTGGGGGCACCAATGTGCATGCCAAGGTACAGAAGCTACAGATGGAAGCCCTCATATCAAAATAAGCAACTTGGCCATGTTTGATATGCATACCCAGCATATCAAGATGTTTGTGCTGGAAAGATGTGATGAAATGTTAGCTGAGAATTCAAGGACTTGGTCTATTACATATTACAGAATCTAAACAGCACACACACACACACACACACACACACACACCAGAATGAAGAACTTATCCTGGAAGGTATCCACCAATTCTTCCACATGTGGATTGGGAAGAGTGGTGGCTGAACACACTATGTGACATGTATGAATCCTGACAAATCCTCAGGCTTTCACCTTCATCAATATGCAAAGGAAGGTCGACTGACTCACTGAGAAGATGCATGCGCAAGACTTCATTGTCTTCGCCAAGTCTGGAGATATGGACCCAAAGGGAGCAGATGTGATCATTCTGGCTCTAGTAGAGTACTGATTGCCACCACCCTGCTGACCACAGACAACGATGGGCAACACGCTTCTTTAGTCATGAACTATGACCTTCCCACTCACAGGAAAAATCATATCCACAGACTTGGTCCTGATGGATATTTTGGTTGTAAGGGTGTGGCTATTACTATAGAGATAGAAGAAAAAGGAGGACTCTTGTAGGCATCATGACCTGTGTCACCTCCATTGAGGAAGTCCCCTCTGTGTTACTGACCTCATTTGAGGGACCATCCTGCTACCTAGTCTCAGCTGGGCTTAGTCCTAGAAGATTGAGGAGCAGAAGGAGGAGGAAGGGAATGGAACCAAGAGATAAACACCTTGTTTATGGGAACTGATCACTCATGTTTGTATCACGGTCTTTGGTAAACTCTAGCAAGATAATGACAAAACAAAACCAATGAGGTTGCTACTTCCATGGAATTGTATGAACTCACTACCTGATTACTGATTAGGACAAATATTGTGAAGTCAGTCAATTGATTACAAGGTGCTACCAAAGAACAGTGAGTAGGAAATACTTTTTTGGATTTGTGGCAACTCAACTGACATCTGAGGAATGTGCAAAAAAAATTAATCAGAAAGTAATGAAGAGCTTCAAATGGTGGAAGCTAAGCAAATGCCAATGGCAGGTAAGAACAGAGGAAGGGAAGGGTGGAACGAGACAAGAAAAGAAAGAAAAGTTCACTTTTCAGGAATACAAAGAACACAGGGCAAAATCACATGAGATGAGGTAGAGCCAGGCAGGAGCTACAACATACAAGACACATAAATGGAAATCTTCTTTAAAAATTTTATTTAAAGAGTAATGCAAGGGTTGGGGTTTGGCACAGAGGTTAATCCACCACTTGGGATGCCACATTCCCTATCAAAGTACCTGATTTGAGTCCAAACTCTACTTCCATTATGTGCACCCTGGGAGGCAGAAAATGGTGGCTCAAAGACTTGGGTCCCTACAACCATGTTGGACACCCTGATGTAGTTTTGAGTGCCTGGTTTATCCAGGCCCAAAACCATTTGTTGCAGTCTTCTGGAAAGTGAACAAGTGGTTGTAGTTGGAAGATTCTCTCTCTCTCTCTGTCTCTCTCTCTTGCTCTCGCTCTTGCCCTCGCTCTCTCTCTCCCCCCATACCCTCCTTATTTCAAATATAATAAAAATAAACAAATGAATACACAAGTAAATAACTTCTAAAAGGCTCGTGAGAAACTTAGAAATCTTAGAAGTCCTGGAAGTTGCAGGCCAAATTTGCATATTGAAAAGATTGCTCTGCTTGCAATTTGCATAGCTGATTTTAAAAAGCCCAGATGGGGTTCTAGAGAGGCCCTTATGGCATTTAAGGTTAGCAGTGATGGCAGCTTGGACAGGGAATGTTCTGGGAGAGACTGTAAAATTTGTCTGGAGATGGAGTGTTTTCCACATATAAAATGATACGTATTTTTTCCTAGTTATCAGAACACTGCTCTCTTATGTACATAGTTATTTGCAACAACAAAAGTATTTTAAGCCTTTTTTTCTAAAATAGGAGGTTTAAAGCATGGGTCACAAATACATTTTCAAAATTACTATTTGATTGTTCCTGACTGCCTGTATTACATCACATTAACGAACTGGAGAATAAAAACCATATGAGTATCTCAGTAGATGCAGAGAAAGCATGTGATAAAATAAAACATCATTTCATGATAGATACTTTAAGCACATTGGGTATAGAAGGACTATTCAACACAAGCAAGGCAATGTATGAAAAGTTCACAGCGAGTCTCATACTGAATGAGGAAAGTTGGAAGCATTTCTACTAAGATCCTGAACTACACAGGGATGCCGACTTTCGTCACTGCTATTCAATACAGTTCCAGAAGTGTTAGCCAGAGCCATAGGCAAGAAAAAGAAATCAAAGGGATACAAATTGGAAAGGAGGAAGTCGAACTATGCCTGTTTGCAGATGGCATGATCCTATATATATATATAGGAGAACCAAAAATCTCCACTAAGAGACTTTTGGGTAGTTCGTTAAAGTTGCAGGATATAAAATCCACACACAGAAATCTATAGCCTTGAACAGTCATTTTTCCAAAGATGGATTTCAAATGGCCAACAGGCACATGGAGAAATGCTCAGGATCACTAGCTAACAGGAAAATGCAAATAAAACTACAATGAGGTTTCACCTCACCCCAATTAGAATGGCCATAATACAAAAATCAGAAAATAATAAATGTAGTAGAGGATATGGAGAGGTTTCTTTATCTCTCTCTTTCTCTCTGTCTCTAATAAGTAAATAAACAAGTAAAAATAAAGTATAAGAAGCAATAAGCAAATACACAATTACAACAAAATGCTTCAATATATCTTTCTCAATAATTGATTGAACCAGGACACAGAAAATCAGTGTGGAACAGCCTAGAAGAGTTCTGTCAACCAAATTTCCTAACATATTTATGGAATATTGTATCCAATAAATACACTTGTTAGAAAATAAGAAAGTTTACAAGACAATGACCTCATATTTCAGCTACAGAAGAAGAGATCCATGAAAAGATAATAAATCCCAAAGTATACAGAAGAAGAGACATAATAAAGAACAGTGTGAATGTCAATGAAATAGAAAATGCAAAATCAATACAAAAAATACTTAAAAACCTGAAACTGCAATAAAAATGAGTAAAATAACATATAAAGGTAGAATGATCAGAAATAAAAAGAGTACATAAATTATCAATATTAAGAATGAGAAACCAAATTACTACAGACTCTACAGAGAATAAAACGATTATGAAAGGAAATTATGACCAACCTCATAGCCGTGAGTTTGAAACCTAGACCAAGAAAATATGAACAAATTTCTTGGAAACCAAAAGCTATATTAAAAAAAAACTTTAAGGAAAATATTTACTGTAATGGTTGATGCTGACATTCCATATTAGAGTGTCTGTGTTTCAGTTCTGACAATATTCCTGATATCAATTTCCTGCTGATGCACACGTAGGTAGGCAACAGGTGATGGCTCAAGCCCCTGACACCTATGTTGGAGACACAGATTGATTTCCATGTTACTGGCTTCAGATTGCTCCAGCTCCAGTTGTAGGCATTTGGGGAGCAAACCAGAAGCTAAAATCTACTCGCTCTTGTTCTCTCTCTCTCTCTCTCTCTCTCTCTCTCTGCCTGTGTCTATTTCAAATATTGACTTCATATGTAAATATCATTCCACAGGAAAAAAATTCCAGATGTGCATAATTCACTAGTGAATCATACCATACATTTAAAGAGGAAAGTTGCTAATTCTACAAAAAACTCTGCTGGAAATTAAGAGAGGGGTGCTAGTCTCCAATTGATCCTATGAGGTCAATTCTACCCTGATTCCAAAACTTCATGAAAGCATTACAATACAAAAGAAGATTGTGGCAAATATCCTATGAACATAGATATAAAAGGCTAATTTTATCAATTTCAATCCATTGACTAATATATATATATATATATATATATATATATATATATAATGAATAACAAAATATGACCAAGTCAGGTTCATTGCAGGAAATAGAATTAATTTAAAATCTAGGTATTGGTGTTAGGCACAGCATAAAGATGTCAACTGGGGCCCACACATTTCATATCTAAGTGTCTGTGTTGAAATTCCAGCACCATTGCTAATTCCACTTGAGTTCTTTCATCCACATGGGAGAATCAGATAAAATTCCCAGCTCCTTATTTTAGCAAGTATTGTAGGCATATAGGGAGTATACCAGTAGATGGAAGACCTCTCTCTCTCTCTCCTCTCTCTCTCCCTTCTTCCCTCATTCCCTCCTTCCTTATCTCTCTCCATTTAAAAAATACAATAAAATAAAACCTTCACAAAGTAATAAATAAATGGAATTCTAAAATGAATCTATTTTTGTATTTGTGAATTTATCATCTTAAGATAAATAAAGGAATACCATAAGGTAATCTCAACAGATGCAGAAAATGTATAAATCAACTATTTTTTTCAAAACTTAGGAAAAAGGGGGACATACTCAACTTGATAAAGGGAACTTATTAAAAAGGTAAAACAAACAAAACCCCAAGTTAATATCATACTATAAGCAACATAAGTGAGTTCTTAATCTTAAAATCAAGAATAAGCCAAAAATGTCTACTCTCACAATTTCTATTTAAAATTATAGTCAAGGTACATGGCTGTGAAGTCAAGTAATACAAACAAATAAAGTGCATATAGCTTTCTCTTAATGCACACCCAAGGAAGCAGAAGGTTATGGCTCAAGAAGTTGGTTCCTTTCCACCCACATGGGAGACCCAAACTGAGTTCTGTGCTCCTGGCTTCAGCCTGGCCCAAGCCAAGCTATTGTGGTCATTTAGGGCATATAAACCAGAGGCTGGGAGATCTCTCTTCCCCTCTTTCTCTTCTCTGCTTTTCAGATAAATAATTTTCTAAAATTGAGAAAATATTTCATCAGAGAGGTCACCAAAGGCAGTGTTTAGATTGTAAGTAAGCAGAACGAAAGATTATATCATTATTCATTAAAAATACAACTTAATGTTACAATTAATTACTACTCACATGCAAGAATATCTCAAGTTAAAAAGAATGATTGTGCCAACCAAGAGTGAATATGTAGAGGGACTGGATATTTCATAGACTACTGGTGTAATGTAAATTGGAAAGGTCACTGTGAAAATAACTTGCCAAGCTCTTAAAAGTTAAACATATACCCACTATATCGTCAGGCCATTCCACCACTAGACATTTCCCCATGAGAAATAAAGTATTCACCAATAAAAATACTTTCACACTAATTCTCATATCAGCAAGGTTTATAACAACCAAAACTTAAAAGCAAAAGGTGAACAGATTATACTCAATGGAATACTGCTCCTCAATGAACAAAATAAATTATTGATATATACTATCTGTGAATTGCTTTCAAAATATTCCTGCTAAGTTAAAGAATATAGAGAAAATAGAATACACATTGCATGTTTCCTATTTAATAACACTGTGGAAAAATGCAAAATAATCAATCTTGACAGGAAGCAGATCAGTAATTACTTCACATATACATGGGCAGTGGGGGTTCCAAGGGGCAGAGAGTGTATCTGTGGGTGGCTAACAAAGATCACTTAGAATAGTCATTACTTCATGATATGTATTTATCAAAACTTATCAATGACTGCATTTTACATCTGTGAAATTATGCTCCAATTAAAACATATTTGAATGATATTTCCATAAAGTTGATAAAACAAAGTTTCAAATTTGAAATCACTTATCTCCCAGAACTATAGAAGATAGAAACTATTTTAAACTAAACACTTTTTTAAAAGTAAAATGCCTCTTTTTTTTATTCCTTTAGCTTTTTCCAATCACCTTGATACAGAAAGGTGAAGGATGTTTTTCGCTCCTTTGTACATATGCATTGAGAACAGTACTTGTAGATCTACTGAAAAGTGCTATTTTGGATTTTGCAAACCAATAGACCTATATGCTGTTTTCTGAATATAAACTTAAATACGCCCCCCTCTATGTTCAAAAGTACAATTTTGCAATGTCTTTACATAATTAGAACCTAGCATTTGCTTCACTTGAAAAGATTTCCTATTCTTCACTGTTAAATTCAATTATGAAATACTACTGTAAGTTATCCATTCAAACATTCATTCAATAGTGATGATGATTTACTGATCAGGAAAAGTAACAATGCAGGTACCATGCTGGGTGCAGAGGTTACAATCATGAAAATAAAGTGATCCTTGTTCTCTAGGAGTCAGTCTATTAACTGTGAGAGAGAAGTACATAAATAATGAACACACTGCACACAGAATAACAGAGAACTAGAATTAGAAAGACAGAACTGTGAGAAATCCAAGGAGTAGTCGCGTTTGACTGGGGAGAGGGGGTGGGAGTTAGAAGGTCATGCTTGTGGGACTCTTATGGATTCAGAACCAATTGAACTGACTTGCAAAGGGCAAATGAGTTGGTGAGACACACAAATAGGGGGCAAAGGACATTCTAAGCAAGATATGAAGATGCTTCAGAGATCCGGAACTAAATTAACTAAATGTAATAGTTTAAGAATGGATGACAATGGCTGATGTATAGTGTGCCACTGCTGATATTTGTGCTGCAATGAGGGGAAAGCTCTGACAGAACCTGAGCAAGGTGGTTATGTGATCACATCAAGGGGCTTAGAAGTTAACACAGTGATATTGATCCCTTTGCTTCTCACAATAGATTCTTTACCAAAAAGTATCAATGGTTTATTAAAATCACTTGAATGAATGATTCCTTAGTGGTTTTGAAACCCAGATTTGCTCATCATGCTATTTATTGCCTTGTCAACACACATTAGCAATGAAGGAGAAGTCCATAACATTTAACAGAGAAAATGTATTCCATCAGCTTTTGCAAGTTAAAGGTAATCCATGCATGTATGGAACAACAGTTTCCACTTATATCTACACTCTGGCATCTCAACTCAAAGTAGCAAACTTCTAGACTTTGAGCAGAAGACTTCTTTGGGAATCTAAGCTGGTATGAAAGGGAATAGTGGCCATCTTTTCTAATTTTATGACTTCTCTTTCCCCCCAAGAATGAAAGCAGGATTATATACAGCATAAACACTTCTGGTGAGGAAACACAATGATAGCAAAGATCTTGAAAATACACAGAAGAAAAGTACTTGATATAGGAAAACTTATTAAATCCATCTTTGACATTCTTTTTTCTCTCAAAAAAATAAAATTCAGCAATCTGTTTGTTTTGGTTACAGCACTGCTGATCCCTAAACTTCCATACTAAGTTTTTGAAAGAGACCATATCTTAAAGCTTCTTCTGCCAAGTCACTCCAGGAAATAAAAGTACACAAATTCAAGTGCAATATTTCTCAAAGTGGTACGAAATAGTATCTAAATATTTGCAATATGTACAGCATGACCCTATGCTTCAAGTGTATGTGTCATTTAGAACATAGAAACATTGCTTCAGTGTACAATTATTTCACAAAATCCTGGTCCTTTGCAAATAACTGATAGCCTAAAAATATTCAAATAAGTCTGCAGTTAATGTATGCCTATAGAATATCTCAAGTTTCTAAATATTAGGATAACAGAATATAACCTAAGAAGGGAAGGTCTTTTTTATACATGATTGAGTATAAATCTAATCAAAATAGCAATTTGACTCAACAAATGTTACCATTGGGCACACATATTCCTGAAGAATTATCTTGCCAACACTTACTAGAAAATACTCTAGAATTAGTTATTTTTCATCTCAGTTGAACATTTTATTGTCTTTTTTTTTTTTTGCTTTAGACCTGCTTTAGATTCATCAACAAACATCTTGTCTTTTCCATTTTTGTTCATATTTAGTTTTTGGCAATCGGAGCTTAAATAATTATATCTTGTTGGAGCAAGACCAAATATAGCAAAAATTTCAAAGCACAAAAATTTTTCTTTGGCTCACCTCCCACCTCTAGTGTTTCATGGAGTAATTGCATTTCTTACCATCAAAGACTTTCCTGGGTTTCTGGGGTTTTGTTCCCAGAGTCTCTTTGGCTAAACTTTACTTGAAGTGTTAGCTCCTAAACACATATGGTAATATTTCTATGAGCTTTTGCTTTGCTGATCTCTTAAAAAGCCAGAAATGCTCTGTTCCCAATGGCAACCCCACTCCCCCTGAAAGCCTTCTCTCTGCTTCTGAGGGTGCATAGAGAGCATCTTCTAATCACATCCTGCTCATTCATAAATAAGTCCAACATTCACATTTAAAGGAAGACAAAAGCATACATATATAAACATGTGCTATTTGCAGCAAGAAAATTTTTCCATGAATATCTAAATCTTTCATATAATCACAGGTCATTTTCTCCTTATAATATAAATATTTTAAAGAGTGGGTAACATGAAATAAAAGCATCCCTTTGAGCAAGAACTCGGAATTTCGCGAGAAAGAGGGCAGTACAGACGTGAGTTAAACATCAGTCTTGTTGTCTCACCTGAAGACTTCCGACCACTCCAGTCCAGCAAATGCGGTTCCCTGGGGACCTAGGCGGGATGAACCAACAAGGTCGCATGAGGTAAAAGGCTAGGACACTTGCTCTTTCTGACCAGGCAGTGCTGTGGCTGATTGCTATCCACCCAAAGCCACAATCACCTTCTGATCTGAGGAGCAGGTGACGTGGGAAGTCTGAAGTCTCTTGATAAATTATGCTACCACATCAAGAAATACACATAACAGGTTAAAAATCAGTCACTGAAGTCATTGGCTTTGTCTTTGTAAGAACGGACTCCAAATAGCTCATCAACAAGCATTGGCAGCTCCCCATCATGATAATGCTGAGAAATTAGTATTACATGGGTATCATGTAAGGGCTGTTTTCTTTCCCAGTGTTTGGAAAAGGAGAGAGGAAGGGAAGAAAATAGACAAGGTTATCCTAATTAAGTTGAAATTTACTTTCTCCAAGGGAACTGGAACATCAATTTATTCAAAAAAGCCAGTGCTTTCCCAGTACTACAGCTTTCACCTTCCTTCCTTCCTCCTTGCCAATGCAAATTATATCCTTGCAAGCATCGTGCAAGGCCTCTCCAAAGGTCAAGGTTACATACTCCACGATCATTCCTCCTGTAACCACCACCATCTCCATGTGATTCCTTTGACAAACTTGGATACTCTATGCAAGCTACATTATCTCTTCTAATACAGTCCCAACATACAATCGAAATATATGCCTGTTGTTTAAGGGATTCTTATGTGTGTTTATCTCATTTTCTTAACTATTTAGGAAAAGTTTTAAGCAAAGGAAAATTTTCTTTGCATATATTGGACTTCTAGCACACTTGATGTTTACAAATATATAGTAAAAAATGACTCATCCTAATACTTCATTAAAATTTCACAGAAGAGGAAGTTAAATTACATTACACAAAGTAAATGCATGGGAATTTTAATACATATATAATTTATAGCTTATTTAGACCCTATGTTAATCCACAAAGAATTTAAATAGCATTAAAATAAAATATGCAGTTATCTTAACAATAAACATGAAGAATAAATTAGTAACCAAATAATAAGGCACCTTTGCAAGAAATCTACTAAATTCAATAGCTTTTAATGTTGTTTTCATATAGGAATCTGATTGCTTTCATTGTTTTCCCACAACCTTTCTTGGTCTGATTATGATTAATGAGATTTACATTAAAGATACATAGATTTCTATGTTACCCATGGGAAAGGTGAAGCGTTTGCAGATCATTCTGATTTTTTTGATACTTTTGTTGGATTATCTCAGGATTACTAGCACAAATTTTACTTTGCACAAGGAAGGAAAAAAATAGGTCACCCTGTGCCAGAATCAGAATCCCTTGCTGGGCACATCCAGCTGCTTCCATCTCCTGCACTCCAGCCGGCACAGGCCCTGACTGCTATTCACACAGGTGTGGGTATGTGGGATGTTTGTAGGGACCTGAGCCATCCTCCAAAGACAGATACTTGGATTCTCTTCAGAAATCCCTTTCCCCCTCTCTTTGGGCTAATTCACACTCCTTGAGAATCTAGCTTTGATGCCACTTCTTGGATGTCTCCATTCTTGATTTGAGTATCCAGTATCTGTACGCTGTGCTGCTGTTACATAGAATGCCATCCTAGTTTATGCTGGGATCCCACAATTTTTTCTCAATAATGTTCCAGGTGGGAGGACAGATTATAGTCATGGGGTTCAGTGTGGCATCAACCTTGACCCAAGGTCAGCCCCTGGCCTCTCTTCCCAAGGCATCCCTGCCAGTCTCTGAGTGGCTTCAACAAAGACTAACTGAAGCCAACTCTTAAAAACTTATCAAAAATACTGAAAGGAAACATATGGTCAGATTGTGCTTCTGTTATTGCAAAGACCCACAGATGCCACAGAGGCATAAGTCTCAGGAATTTTTCCCAGAAATATTTCCCTTTTGGTTTTCATGAGCTTGAAGGCAGAACATGCCCACTAACACAATAGTAATGGCAGGTTCCAAAGGCAGTCCGTGACGGTGCATGCCAGCATATAATTCCCTTGATAGAATTCTGGGGCTTTCATTTCTCATGACTCTCACAGGTGGTGATTTGAGATTAGGTCACAAAAGGAACAGGCTCAACTCTCACTGAGGTTCTGCCTGAAATTTTGCAAGTAATTTTCCAGTAATAACAAGCAGGGCTATAATTTTGTTATTGACAATTCAATTCCTCCTTGAAGCACATAATTTCTCTAGTACCTTTATTCAGAGTGTTTAAACTTATGACTAGTACTTTTAAAATTAATAAAAGATAACATTATAAAGTAGTAGAGGGCAGGATTAGGATGATAACTGGAATCAAGATGTAAATTCAACTTTTAGTGCACTGCTTGCACAGTTTAAAGTTTACCTAAGAAATTCTTAACATACTTCTTGCTTTGTTTAAACTTTACCTAAGATCAAGCCGAAGAAGTCATAATTCTTTGAAAACAATAAAAGAATTAAAATGCTGGGACATCCACAGTACACACTGTCACAAATTCTGTTTGTTCTTTTTTTAATCGAAGAGTCTGCAGGGGGGGATTTGGTTAGGACAGACTACTACCTCAATCTTTAAAGTTTAGGGTTTGATGCAAAATGGTCATTCAAAGAAGAAGAAATACCCAATGGAAAATACACAGGGAAAATTCAACACCAACTTGCACTAAAACAATTACAAATTATATACAAGGACAAGATTTTTCCATTATCCACATTTTTTAAAAAGAGGATAATATCTACTGCTGCTAAGTAGCTGAGTATTTTCATTCACTAACAGGAATGCAACCTAATAGTGTTTTTCTGGATAGCACTATTAAAACCCTCCTCAAAATAAAGATCTCAAAACCATTTCTCCATAGTTCCTATGGATTTGTCCAACAGAAAATAATTCAAAAATTAAGTAACAAATTTTGGACATGGGGCCCAGGCAGTAGTATTTCTAAAAATTACTCCTTGGGTAATTATAAAATAGCCAAGTTTGGGAACTATGAGTTTACACGGATATTTAATATCAGGGAAAGTGGATGGTTAAATGTTAAGTTTGAAAGCAAACTATACCTTGCTAATTTTGAAATCCCAGTCATATACTCATATGCACATCTGAGTCTGTTCCTGTAGTCAAGTGTCAAAAGCAGATATTTCTAGGCAATAAGTTACAGATGAGGAATTTCACATGTGACTGTCACTATTAGGCTTTGAGTATTCCATATTTTCTGAATGCTAGTTAATGGACATATTATGAATTGACCAAAATTTTCTAAGGTTAGTGTTAAAACATCTATTATTTCACAAAAACAGTTCATGGACTTTAGGCTGTGAGAACCTCAGAATCACCTAATGTATTTTTAGAACTGCATATTACTTGTTCTACTTCAGATTAACAGAATTGCATCTCTTGGAAGGGATGAGATTTCAAAAGTATGTGGTTTGAGCAAAATCCTCATATGATTCAAATGTGAAAATAGTTTGAGAAAACTATGGTCTACAATAGATAATTTACATTTATCACAGTGCCTGTTAAACAGGAGACACACCTTGCTAACTGATCACCTTATAACACAATCCAATGGTTGGCAAACTTTAAGTTTTTATCTTAGAAACAGAGGGAGATTGAGAAACAGTCAGACTGACAGTGTTCCCATCCAATGGTTCACCTCCCAAATGCCCACAGGCAGCCAAGGCTGGGACAAGCAAAAGCTGAATGTCATGAATTCAATACAAATCTTCCACATCAAGTGGCAGGAATCCAAGTACTGGAGCCATCACCTGCTACCTCCCATAGTATATATTATCAGGAAGCTGGAATCCGGTGCAAAGCTAGGACTCAGATCCAGATTCTGATGTGAGATGCAGGTATACCAAGCAGCATGTTAACCTGTAGGCAAAAAAAGCTTGCCCCAAAGCATTTTTTTTTTAATTTCAGCAACACTTTATGTTCTTAAAATTATTATAGATCCCAAAGAGTTCTCATTTATATATTATATATTTACAATTAGAAATAATTTATTTACATATTAACAATAATGTTAAAGTAATTATATGTTAACAGAAATAATATTTTATACAAATCATATTAAAATAAAAATCCAATCAGTAAGAATAATGGCATTTTTTTATATCTTTACAAATCTTTTATTTGTTTGATTGTTTGTTTTACTATCACCTGAGGAGGACACATCTGTTTAGTACTGCTTTCAGTCTGTGGCAATGTGCTCTTTTAGTCAAAATATAAGGAAAATCTTTACTTACACATATGTGAGTTGGATGTAGTTGGTATAGGGAACACTGATCTTTGTGGCCAATTTTGAATATTCTTTTTCAATACTATGAGAAAAATCTAGTAGTGCTAATTTTGTGAAGGTTAATTGCACTGTAAAATCTGAAACCTATCAATAAGCATTCCTATTGTCATATTAAAGCTTGATTTTATAACAATGTATCGGTCATCTGGAAAATGCCAGTTCACTGATTGATGCAGTTTTCTGAATAAATAATCATTATACAATCATTTATAATTATGTCAATTTTCTAAATAAATAATTCATTTAACACTATAAAATATGTTTGTTAAATCTTTAACCATTTCTAAAGTTTATTTATTTGAGATGCTGAGTGACAGAGATAGGAAAGATAGAGATCTTCTATCTACTGGTTCACTTCCCAGAAGGCCACAACATCCAGGTCTGGGCCAGGCTCAAGCCAGGAGTCAGGAACTCCATCCTGGTATCTCAAAGGGGTGGTAGGACCCATCTATCTGTTCCATCTTCCACTGCCTTCCCAGGCACATTAGCAGGAAGCTGCATCAGAACAGACACTCTGATGTGGGATGCTAGCATCACTAAGCCACAACACTGGCCCCTAGTTTCTAACCACCTTACCAAAAAAATCTATGCATCAAAAATTTCCAATCTCATAGCAGAAGATAAAAGTTTCCCACAATTCTAATATCCACTTATGATTAACTCTTTTGTCAACTGTTAGTTCAGGTCAAAATGGTATTCCATGAAAGAAGCAGTGATTTTATCAGACAGCTCAAGCCAACCCACAAGTCCCTTTCTTGATAGCCATTGTGCCTTGGTTGGTGGCCAAAATATCTTATGCATACTTTCCATCTTATCACAAAGACTAACAAGATGCTTACTTAAGGGTCAACATTTAATAAAATTAATAGTTGTCAGTACTTTCTCAAGGGTATTCTGAAGTGGAGATTTGGCAGTAAAGCATATAATGAGCACTAGTACCTTTTGGTGCCATTGCCTTGATTCACATTGTGTCTACAGATTCACCTACCAGTACTTCTACATCAGCAGTGAAAATGTCACCATGCTACAAAAAATAATAATAAATACTATGATGAAAATAAATTTAACCCTGAACAGCTTTGAAAGAGTCTCTTTGGTACAAGGATGTCTAAAGACTACACTTCCAAAATCCCAGTGCTGATCCATTGCGAGATAAATTGACTCTTTCTCTCCTTCCATTACAATAATGCTCCATTATGATAAATCCTCATCACTGTAACATTCAACAGTTTTTCTCCAACCAATTAGCTTACTGCTTACCCAGGATGTATTGGGAAAACTCCAAAATCTAGGTCTGCATGTTGTATCTGTTGTAATGATTCCATAAAATAATGAAATAGCATATAAGCTAGTGAAATATCAGAACAAAAAATGAGTGCGGCGGTTGACACTGAAATCTAAGCTGCACGAAAGGAGATAATTTTACTTCTGAATTTACTATTGTATCTCTAGTACCTTGAGCGTTGCCCGGCATTTAGTAAAGGCTTATTGAGTTATTACGTTTGTTGTTTCTATGAGAATTAAGTTGTATACTTTGAATGACTCCACGATTTTTAAAATTGAAATCATATGCTGGCAAGATAAGTATAAATGAAAAGGAAAGAAGTAACAGAGATCTAGGAGTCTATACTCTGCTTTATGTTCATTTTCTAAAGGAACAGAAACTATATATCCTAGAGACTTTGAGGCTGTGATGCATGGTTTAAAGTCACGAGAAATCAAAGTGATTAAGAACCCAAACATTTTTTCTTTCTAATATATAGTTTGTAGAATCACTTCATTTTAAAATATAGACATTAGCCCAATACTGCTAGCATTTTTACAAGTCTTTAAACTTCTAACTTCCAATGGCAAATGGAACCAAGCTCTATCTCCCCTTTCTGATGTGTCACCACCACCTAGTGTCTGCATACAACAACTGCAGCTTTAACTGGCAAACAGGGCAACCTTTGACCTGAGTTTTATTTAATATGGATTCTCTAAAAAACGAAAATGTGTTGAGGTGAAAAGTGAATGCCTTGGCACTTCTTTTTATACCTGTAGAATTTACTACTTTCAAGTCTTGTAGGCAAGCTATCATATTTTGAGATTTTACACATAAATCTAAACTCTCCATATTATCTCATTTCAAAAAACTGCCTTGTTCTCTTTCAGTATTTAGTTTTCAGAATGAAGATTCTCTTTGTAACTCTTTCCTATATATTCACTTTACAGCAAAAGTGAAACGAGAATTCATAGTAAGGTTTATCTGACTTGTAAATTTTTTACAAAAATATTGAATATAAAAGTTGACACTACTATTACATGGTAACAGGTGTCAAATATATATATACAATTGCTCTGTTGTGGCAAAGTGAACGCAATTGCAGCAAAAGGCACACCTCCAGGGGAAGAGATTCAGAAAACCATTTACTCACCCAAGCAGTGAGATTCAGTGGGACCCGAAGAGTATTGCTCTGGCTAAAAGGATCTTCTCCATCAATCTACATTAGAAGAAATTTCTGATTTATCATGACAGCCCTGCTAGAACAGTCCTCAGGAAGAACCTTCTCAGATGTTTGCTCAATGACATCCTAATACAGTTAGCTCATTACTAAGAGAGATTCAGTCCAAGAACATGTTCATTCCTACTGTGCAAGAGAAGCAGGCCTGTTGGAGTACGGGAGGTCTGAGTGGCCCAAAGTCCACAGGCAAATGGCAGAGAGCCAGGGCAGGCAGGGAACACTGAAGAGAAGAAAGCAAGGGTGGGGAGGATGTGCACACTCAGCACCCCTGAGAAGGGCTGATTTTGCAGTCTGGGTCTTCCCTAGAAGATTATATGTTGTAACAATAGTAGTAAGCCCCTTTGAAAACCATTCTTCCTGTAAATTAGTCAGAGCTATAGGCTTTATGTTAACTGATGGATGATCAGGCCTGTTTACAAAGCAGCAGTTTGAATTCAGGCTTATATAGTATTTTGAAATGCAAGGGTATGATGAAAAAGTGATGGTTGTTCGTGCCTGGAAGCACATCCTCTTAATGCCTGGCTGCATTTGATAAGAGCCACGTTTACCCCCTTTAGCTCTGTTCCAGGCCCAGCTGTATATAGCTTTCTCTCTGAAGAGCTCAAGAGGGCAAACATAAGATGTCACCACTCTTTCTTTACCAGGGAAATTTCCTGGGGCTACAACAAATGCAGCTGCACAGACCGATGTGCTCAGAATGTTAATATTCTGCTGTTTCCATCATGAAATTCTTAATGATGTCATCTCTGAACTTAATGTGTTTTAATTGAACTCTGAGAAGACAAAGGATATTTACATGAACGGAAAAGTTATGCCTGTTATGCATGTCTACTAGTCCTTATATGCTATTCAAACTGAGTATTTGCATAGAATGCTTGAGAGGTCAGAAATAGAGACAGCAAACACAAAATAAACGTACTACATCCATTACTGAGACATTCACTCTCCACGAGTAATAAAATTCGCTTCAAACAGAGAATACGGTTTCTCAGCTTCATAAATACTGAAGGAATCCATCGTGTCCACTGTCAGGCATGTTTTCCTTGAATTAGCTGATTACTTAGGTTGAAGATGATGACACAGAAGGTCATGAAAAGTTAGATGAACACATAATAACTTTTCATTCAGGCCTTCCTGTCTCATTAGTAAATTGGAGACAGAACATGTTGCTAGAAAGCAAAAGTGAAATAAAAACAGTAGAAATAATTGGGCAGCACTTCCACTGCTCTGGTGAGAAATACATATAGTAGAGAAAAATAAAAATCCCATTATTTCAGTGACTTCTCATCATAATTGCTCTTAAGTATGTATTTAAAATTAGCATTGTACAAAACAAGGGAAAACATAAGATCCATGCTATTAAAATAGTATTGTTTTTACATAAAATGACTTAAGTAGCAAATAAAAACACTTTGCCTAATTAAGAAAGTCCATGTACTAAATTGATTTATATTTTAAAATATTTAATGGCAATATTCCTGCTTTTCAAACAAGGGGCTTTACCTTTTAATTCTACACTGGACTCCACAAGTTATGTTCTTGCCCTTACAGGCGTGCTGCTACCCTATTGGGTAGGTTGAGATATTCCTGTTAGCACATTATCTCCTGTTTGGTGAGGGCTGTGATCCTTTGTTCTCTTATTTAAAAAACTCCTTTGAAGCCCAATAGATTGCAGTATATATTGAATCATAAGTAAAATATTCACTTTGCTTATTTGTACTCAGGGAAACTGTTGCTACTGTAGAGACACACTGAGAATAAAACATACTATTTCTATTCCATTTTTGTTAACCAAAATGGAAAAAAAATGAAGACAAAATTTTCCTGTAGTCAAATAAATATTCCCAATCATCAGTGCTGGCGTATATAATTTCCAGTGCTTGAGTTATATTTTGGTAGGAAATTTAAAAAGTTCTAAAGAGGCATTAATGGTTTCAGACCATTAGGGGTTTTCTTATTATTCAAGTTAGAAACCAAGGCTCTGAGCATTTGAGGTTCCCTTAGTGACCAACTTATTCTGACCAAGTCCCTCTCATGTCCTGCCTCCATCTGAGAGATGTACACATTGGCCAGTATACAACAGACACCTTCCTCACATTGGCCTGACAGAATGGGTCTACATATGGACCAAAGGGAGTAGTACTAACATGATCTGTGGGTTCAGCAAGCATATGCATGTCTTTCAATGCACCAGCTACTGGAAGGTATTGGGAAAATGGGATAAGTTTTTAATTATGCCAAGAAATGAAGCCAAATCTTAGAGTCAATTTATTTTATGGAACTAAATGTGGTCTATGACATGGAGTTGCATTTTGTAAAAGTAACATGAATACAAATTGAAAAATATGGGGCCTGTGTTGCAGCACAGTGAGTTAAGTGGCTGCATGTGATACCAACATCCTGAGTGCTGGTTTGAATCCTGGCTGCTCCACTTCTAACCCAGTTCCTGGCTAATACACCTGGAAAGGCATCAGAAGATGGCCCAAGCACTGGGCCCCTGCCACTCACATGGGAGATTCAGATGGAGGCGCCTACCTTCAACTGGCCTAGCCCTCCCTGGCCATCGCAATCATTTGAGGGGTGAACAAGCAAATGGAAGAATCAATGTCGCCCTCTCTCCCTCTCTCCCTCTCTCTCACTTTCTCTCTCTCTCTCTCTCATTTCCTCTCTCCCTCTCCCTTTTCTTCTCTCTCTCTCTCCCACCCCCTTCAAATAAATGAATCTTTAAAAAAAATTTGAAACAAATATCTGTCAAAAACACATTTCTATCTGGTCTCAATACAAAATAGCCACTGCAGAAACACTGTGAAGAGAAGAAACCGTGTAGTGATTATAATCAGGATGAAGTGGACTTTCTCTCCAGAAGACAGCTGCCCACGAGTTAGAAATGCCACCCAGAGCAAACCATGCCTTAACCTCCGAAATGACTGTAGCTTCTGATTTCAAGAGCCAGCTCCCTCGCTGCACTACAGAGAAGAAAGGCTTGAGTTGACTTGTAACTTCTACCATTCTAAGTCAAAGAAAAGCACAGAGAATGAAGATTAATTTATTTTTGGAAATTATGATTGTGATTATTCAGAAGCAAAGAGGCTAGTTCATCACTGGGCTCTGTATCTCACACATTTATGACCTCAGAAACACCAGTTTGTCTTAGCATGCACAGCTAGAAATAGTCAGAGCAAGACTTCCAGGCTAGCCTTGCCCTTGCTAGTTTCACACTTGCCGCTCCTCCATACAGGGTCTGGGACGACATCCTTGCTGCTGAGCTGAAGGGATGTGACTCTCATTGGTCATCATGTACACTCTAAATAGTGACATTTCTATTGCTTTAACTTAACGTAATGTGTCACTCAGAAACAATATAACATTAGCCCTGATCTTCTATTGAATATTAATATTTTATTGCTTTGAAGAGTGAGATCAGGAAAATCAATAGTCATGAGGAAATGTTTTGCTTTAATGAGTGAATTCCAAGCACTGCTATTATTTTCATGGATTATAAAGGAATACAGATAAAAAGCATAGCAAGCTGCTAAAGAATAGAGATGCTGCCTGCTTTACTGACATTGTCCCCTGTTTCAGAACTGAATGTTGACACTAATGTACTCAGAAGGCAGGGTTTCTCTTTTTCCCATGCAGGAATCTATTGGGTAGAACAAATGGGTGGGTTTCTCTTCAAAACAACATATTTACAAAGATATTCAGCAAATTACCAACTTCTGATAGAAAGCCTGTGGCAGCCAGGCTTGAGAGAGAATGTGACCTTCTCTTTGACCTCAGAAGTTATCAATATCATTCCCTGTTGCACAGATGTGCTACATATTATTTCACAACACATTTGAACTAGAAGATCATCTAAAAGGCAGAGGGAAATATTTTGAAGTCTTTTACCACGTAAACCCTGCATCCTTGTGGTCAAAATCAGCCTCAACTTCCATTGATATTCCCCTGTATTTACATCTTTCCACTTGTCTCCTTCATCCATAAATCCATAAATCCATATCACCAAGCCTCAAACCCCATAACTCATCCCAAAATTTTGAACCATCAGATAAGTTACTGAATAAGAGTATCAATCTTATTATAGAAAACCTAAGCTTTTTATGTCTCTTAAAATCTGCAAAAAATAGTAAAATATGATTACAGATTTATTTACATATTATCCTATAATACATGATCTTGCATCTTGAAATAAGTTTTTCAGAATATATACATTGGTGCCTGTCCCACTAGAACCTAGTGTCTAGATGACTTGTGTTCATTAACGAATCAATTAATGAAAATATTTAAATGACTAATTTGCAAGATTATTTTTTTCATCAGAGTCAGAGAAATAATGGCAATAGATGACTAGTCCAGGAAGAGAAATTCTACCATGATCAAGATGAAGTCTTCTACAACCCTAAAACTCCACCAACTGGGGTTTAATTTAAGAGAAGCAAGTGATGATCTCTTGTAATATAGTATTCATTTCTCAGTGGCAAGAGAAATCTCAAATATATTTTCAAGGCCACTGGAAATAAGGGGTTGAAATGCTAGTAGATAATGAACTCTTTTACATTTTATTATAGAGTCAAATCCATATTTTTATTAATTCACAATCATCACTTTAAAAATCTCTTATCTTTACAATTATGTCAACATAAAGCATTTAACAAAACAACAGAGACGCAAAACTTCTTGTTCAATACAGAAGAAGTTAAATGCTCTTTTTGTTCAATTGTCTCCAAGTGTATGGCATGGACAGTCTCTGTCATCAGAACTGGGCCGCCCCAGGGTCTCTTGCCTCTTCTCTCCAGCCCCTCACTAATAGATAGGCAGAGTCTCTGATTCTCGTCTCCATACATTTCAAATCTGGCCCCATTATTCCTTTCCAGTTCTAGTCTTTACTGCCTGCCTGGAAAACTTTCATGAAACTTTGAGTCTAGCTTCATGGTTCTTGAATCCCTCCTGTACTCTTGGGAGTTTTGGTCAGAATAATCACAATATAATCATAGTATTCAATTATTTTTAAAAGTTTTATTTCTTTGTTTGAAAGGGTCAGAGAGAGATGGGAAAAGAGACAGAGAATGAAGTTTCCATCTGCAGGTTCACTCCCCAAATGCCCAAAATAGCTGTTGCCGTGTCAAGTTGAAGCTAGGAGCCTAGAATTCTATCTGGGTCTCCCACATGTATGGCAGGAACCCAAATGCTTTGGCCATCATCTGCTGCCTTCCCAGACGCATCAGCAGGAAATGGTTATCAGATGTGGAGTATCCAGAACTTAACCAGGCATTCCAGTATTGGATGTGGGCATCCTAAATGGTAGCTCCACCACCTGCACAGAAGGCCTACTCCATTATTCAATTACTGAAAATATTTACGGTTCCTGCTACCTATAAAGCACATACCAGTTTCCATGTCATCCTATTCGAAGACCGAGTCATCTGAACTCAGGCTGCACTAACATACCTTCACCTCCATAATTTTATACTGTGGTCCCTCTTCTTTTGACCCCTCTCCAAAATTCCAGATGAATGCTACTCTAATTTTTTTTAAAACACAGTCCTTTCTTCATGAGGGTCTTGAGTTTTGGTGTTCCCCATTCCCTGCCCCCATGCATTTCTTGTTTCTATAAAGCATTCTAACCTACTTCTTTAATATGCCTAGCATAAAAATCAATGATTTGTTGTTTGTTCTAGTTGCTTTTTCTACCAGCAGAAAGAGGAGCACAGTAAACTGGTAGCAAAAAAAGAGTTGGTTGAATCCACCCAAAAGGGAGTGACATATTTGTTCTTTGAATACTGGCACACACATCGCTCATTGTGTATCTTCCTGGACCTAACTCAGAGCCACACAGGAAGTGATGTCCAAGGCATGTGTGCTCACTTAATATCATCCAATGGATTAGACCAAAAGATCTGCAGAAAGGTAATTCTGAGTCCAGGAAGTTAAAAACAGAAAAAGTATGAACTTCGAGAGGAGCTGTGAGGCTTGGAACCTCAGACTTTCTCCCAATTTTACAGGCATTTAGGGAGCTAGCTAATTAAAGAAATCCTCTGGTGATTCTCTTCTAAAGGAAAAAAAAAGTCTTGAGCAAAGCAAATAATCGACCCTTAATTTATAAAGCACTTACGGAGTTAGGTGCTTACAGTACCACCAAATGGCACTTCAGGGACCTCTGGTCACGGCTGTGCCTCCGTAAGCACCTGAGTCTGAAGGAATTACTAAGTTTCTGGAGAAAATTGGGTTGTGGATGATTTAAGTTGTTAATTTTGATCTTTTATGGAAGAATACTAATAAGGCTATATTTGTTTCCCTATTTAAGCCCTAAAGCTTAAATAGACAAAAGAATTTCCACAGATAACATACTATTAATATTAAATTTCTTCATTTCAAGCAAAGAGCAAAAATTTTTTTTCTATGGTTAAAACCAAGGATCCATGTTTATTTATGCGTCTTTGATATTAAAGCAAAATCTTGATACTTTAAAAAAAAGATTTATTTACTTGTTTGAAAGTCAGAGTTACAAAGAGAGAGAGGGAGAGACACAGAGAGATATCTTACATCCAGTGGTTCACTTCCTAGATGGCCTCAACAGCCAATGGTGGGCCAAGCAGAAGTCAGGAGCCAGGAGCTTGATCCACACTCCCATGTAGGTGGCAGGGGCCCAAACACTTGGGCCATCTTCCACTGCTTCCCCCAAGCCATTAGCAGGGAGCTGGATCAGAATGGAGGGACCAGGACATAAACTGATACTCATATGGGATGCCAGCGTAGCAGGCAGCGGCTTTAGCCACTACACCACAACACTGGCCCCTGGTA
This sequence comes from Oryctolagus cuniculus, assembly GCF_964237555.1. Classification (NCBI taxonomy): domain Eukaryota; kingdom Metazoa; phylum Chordata; class Mammalia; order Lagomorpha; family Leporidae; genus Oryctolagus; species Oryctolagus cuniculus. The sequence goes on along the minus strand of NC_091433.1, from coordinate 75,859,557 downwards.
TTTTTTCCTCAGACTCAGTAATGACAATTATTTTTAAAGTGTTTTGGAAAGTCTGCTGATGTTTCTAAAATAATCCTTCTAAAAATGGTGAACTAAGCTGCAACGTCCATGTGAGGGATCTTCAAAGAGTTCACCAAAAGTGCATATTATAAAAATATATTTATGGTTTTCATTTTTTCTGCCAAAATAAACTCACACATCAAATACATTTTCCATGAACTTGCTGAAGTGCACCCACATATGTGGGGTGCTCTGATGGAAATAATTGAAATTCTGTAGAAGCTAAAATTTCACTTGACCATTTTCTGGTTTCAACCCTACTTTCCAATGTTTTGACCACTTCCTATCCTAAGGGAATGCAATTTATTATTTTTTTTTTCCATTTCCATTTCCCTCTCTCGCTTCCTCTTCTCCCCCTTCCCTCTTTTCTTACTTAGAAACACAAGAGCTCTGTTTCTAAAACCTGTACATAAACTATGTGTTAAAAAATAAAGCTGAAATGCATGAGAAAGTAACATATGCTAAAATATTTTTTAACTTTTATTTAGTAAATATAATTTTCCAAAGTACAGTTTATGGATTACAATGGCTTTCCCCCCCATAACTTCCCTCCCACCCGCACACCTCCTATCTCCTGCTCCCTTTCCCATTCCATTCACATCAAGATTCATTTTCAATTCTCTTTATATACAGAAGATCGATTTAGTATATACTAAGTGAGGATTTCAACAGTTTGCACCTACACAGAAACACAAAGTGTAAAATACTGTTTGAGTACTAGTTATAGCATTACTTCACATTGGACAACACATTCAGGACAGAGATCCCACATGAGGAGTAAGTACACAGTGACTCCTGTTGTTGACTTAACAATTTGACACTCTTGTTTATGGTGTCAGAAATCTCCCTAGGCTCTAGTCATGAGTTTCCAAGGCTATGGAAGCCTCTTGAATTCACTGACTTCGATTTTATTTAGACAAGGTCATAGTCAAAGTAGAAGTTCTCTCCTCCCTTCAGAGAAAGGTACCTCCTTCTTTGATGGCCCGTTCTTATGATATTATCCTGTATGGATAATAACATTTTATTTATCCAGTTGTCAGTTGATGAAAATGCATGTTGGTCAATGGATGACATTGCCGTGAAATTTATGCAAAAGTTTCTCTGCAGACCTATGTTTTGAATTCCCTGGGATCTGGGAGGATACTTCAAAAAGTTTGTGGAAAATTGAAATTAAAAGATATATTTTGATGGAAAATTTTTTGAAGTACATGCATAGTATTTTTTCTGCTATGTATGAAGTCTTTTTTTGTTCTGCTATGTATGAAGTCAATGAAGTCTTTTTTTGAAGATTCATTTATTTATTTGAAAGTCAGAGTTACACAAAGAGAAAGAAAAGCAGAGAGAGAGGTCTTCCATCCGCTGGTTCACTCCACAGTTGGCCGCAATGGCTGGAGCTGCATTGATCTGAAGCCAGGAGCCAGGAGCTTCTTCTGGGTCTCCTACAAGGGTACAGGGGACCAAGGACTTGGGCCATCTTCCACTGCTATCCCAGGCCATAGCAGAGAGCTGGATCGGGAGTGGAGCTGTCAGGACTTAAACTGGTGCCTATATGGGACACCAGCACTGCAGGCAGTGGCTTTTCCTGCTACACAACAATGCCAGCCCCTCTCATGAAGTTTTTAAAGATTCTTTATATATGTAAGAGTGAAATTGGTGGTTTAACATTTTGAGAAACTGTCATACTTTTTCCCAAAAAAGTGTACAATTTTAATAGTCTCGTTTTTAAGTTATCTTTTCACTTTCTTCACTTTTAATATATTAAGTTATTTATCTATTTGAGAATTAATAACAAAGACAATGAGAAAACGACAGAATGAAAAAAGGAAGGAAGAAGCAGGATGAGAGAATGTTCCCATGCATGGGTTCACTGCCCAAATAGTTGCAATGGCCAGGAACTGGGAACACCATCCAAGTCTCTGACATGGGTGTTAGAAACACAACCATTTGAGCCATCATCACTGACTCCCAGGGTCTACAATGGCAGGAGCTGGAGTTAGAAGCTGGAGTGAGGAATTGCACTCAGGGACTCTAATATGAGACCCAGGAATCATGAATGCTAGGCCAATTGCAGGCTTCTCTTTGCACTTTCTTGGTGGCATCCTTTGGTGCATAAATGATTTTGATTTTTGGTGTAATCAATTCATCTATTTTTCATTTTCTCATTTATACTTTAGGTATCATATCTAAGAAACCATTACCTCATTCAAGGTCACAAAGTTATATAGAGTTTACAATTAAATCTAATATCCATTTCAATTTTTGTTTTTGTGCGTGGTATGTGATATGACTTCAAATGTGTTCTTTTTTGTGTAGATATAAATTTGTTCCAGTAATATTTCTTAAGAGACTATATTTTGGCAACTGAATTTTCCTTGTACCCTTGACCAAATCCCATGATTCTAAATGTGTTTATATTTCAACTCTGAATTCTTTTTTTTTAGGATTTTTTTAAAACTTTTATTTAATGAATATAAATTTCCAAAGTACAGCTTATGGATTACAATGTCTCCCCCCCCCCCATATAGCTTCCCTCCCACCCGCAACCCTACCCTTTCCCACTCCCTTTCCCCTTCCATTCACATAAAGATTCATTTTCAATTATCTTTATATACAGAAGATCAGTTTAGTATATATTAAGTAAAGATTTCAACAGTTTGCACCCACATAGAAACATAAAGTGTAAAGTATTGTTTGAGTACTAGTTATAGCATTAATTCACAATGTACAGCACATTAAGGACAGAGATCCTACATGAGGAGTAAGTGCACAGTGACTCCTGTTGTTGACTTAAGAAATCGACACTCTTGTTTAAGGCATCAGTAATCACCCCAGGCTCTAGTCATGAGTTGCCAAGGCTATGGAAGCCTTTTGAGTTCACTGACTCTGATCATATTTAGACAAGGTCATAGTCAATGTGGAAGCTCTCTCCTCCCTTTAGAGAAAGGTACCTCCTTCTTTGATGACCCGTTCTTTCCACTGGGTTCTCACTCACAGAGATCTTTCATTTAGGGTGTTTTTTTTTTTGTTTTGTTTTGTTTTTGTTTTTTTTTGCCAGAGTGTCTTGGCTTTTCATGCCTGAAATACTCTCATGGGCTTTTCAGCCAGATCCGAATGCCTTTAGGGCTGATTCTGAGGCCAGAGTGCTGTTTAGGACATCTGCCATTCTATGAGTCTGCTGTGTATCCCGCTTCCCATGTTGGATCATTCTCTCCCTTTTTCATTCTATTGGTTAGTATTTGCAGACACTAGTCTTGTTTATGTGATTCCTTTGACTGTTAGTCCTATCATTATGATCAATTGTGAACAGAAATTGATCACTGGGACTAGTGAGATGGCATTGGTACATGCCACCTTGATGGGATTGAATTGGAATCCCCTGCTATGTTTCTAACTCTACTGTTTTGGGCAAGACAGCTTGAGCATGTCCCATGTACATCTCTTCCCTCTCTTATTCCCACTCTTATATTTAATAGGGATCACTTTTCAGTTAAGTTTCAACACTTAAGAATAACTGTGTATTAATTACAGAATTCAACCAATAGTATTAAGTGGAACAAACAAACAAAAATTCTAGGAGGGATAAAGTATTAAGTTGTTCATCAACAGTCAGGGCAAAGCTGATCAAGTCACCATTTCTCATAGTGTTTATATTTCAACTCTGAATTCTATTTCATTAATTTCTATCTCTGTTCTTATTCCAGTACTATATGGTCTTTATTACTTATTTGTGTCATGGACTTTGAAATTGAGGTATATGAATCATATAACTTCACTCTTAAAGAAAATTTTTGTTGTTTTGGTTCCCTGTATTTCCATATGAACTTTAGATCAGCTCATAAATTCTGCTAGAAATAATAAGAAGTGTGGTATTGAAAGTGGTTTTATTAGCTCTGTAAAAATATTTTTATCATTCAAAAATATTTTGTCTTAATATCCCCTAACTTATGTGTATTTCCATTTATTTAGATCATCTTTAATTTCATCAAGGTTTGTAGCTTTTGGTGTATGAATACTCTCAGGGTCACATAGATACAAAGACACAACATTTCCTTTAAAAATTATAATGTTGTTTATCTTTGTGTCTAGTACATTCTTGGCAAATTTAATCTTTTCATTGCTATTATTAAAGGGGTTGTTTTGTGAATCACTATATTTTTAAATTGTTCATTGCTAGTATGTAGAACATTTTTTAGTATTTCTGATTTTAGTATTTCTGTTTTTACTGATTTTCTCTATTTTGCTATTCTTGATTTCAGTTAATTGTAATCTAATCTTTGCTATTTCATTCCTTCTTCTTACTTTAATTAATTTAGTGTTCTTTTTCTAGATCTTTAAAGTAAAATATTAAGTCATCAGTTTCTCTCTTAAAGTTGGCATTTATTACTATGCATTTACTTCTTTGCACAGCTTTACCTGTACTATATATATATATATATATATATTATACCTGTACCATATATGTATGCCTATACCATAAATATATATATGCCTGTACCATATATATATGTGTGTGTGTGTGTGTGTGTGTGTGTGTGTTCTACGTTTTACTGGATTTTATGGGATCTTAATTGTGATTGTGCTTTTTAAGAGTTCTGAAGGTAGTCAGATCTCTTCATTGTCTATAATGCTACCAGATTTTAGCTAAAATACTACTGAAGTGGGGACAGAGGGGGATATGAATAGTTGAATAGAAGATTTTTTTCCATTTGTTCTATAGATTTTGTTAATGTGTTTTGTGTTTCTTTGGTTCATATTTCTATTTTTTTAAAGAATGAGAGTGTATTCCTTTGCTATTCTGGAAGTCAATTCCCCAGAATATTTCATTTAATTCTCACAAAGAGCTTTGAGTTAGAGTGATAGTAGCTCAGTTTTTCAACCAACTGAATAACATCCCAGATATGAAATGGTGTATGTGAGTACCTCAAAAACTTTGTGGAAAATGGAAGTAACATTTACATTTATTTTGGTGTAAAAATTTTAAATTCATGCATAGTTTTTTTAATAATATGAATTTTCTAATAACTTTTTGAAGATGCCTCTCAAAAGCATGAATTTCAAGTAATGGTTGCTTATTTATAATGTATCTGGAATTTAATCCACATACTCTTCTTTTTCCAATTACTATACTCTTTCCATAATAGCACAGCTTGCTCATTTTATTAGCAGTAACAAAATTTATGTGCCTTGATCTGGAAGGAATCTCAGAGATGATCAATCAAGTCTGAGTCTTTAAACTTATAGGAGAGCCGGCGCTGCGGCTCACTAGGCTAATCCTCTGCCTTGCGGTGCCAGCACACAGGGTTCTAGTCCCGGTTGGGGCGCCGGATTCTGTCCCGGTTGCCCCTCTTCCAGGCCAGCTCTCTGCTGTGGCCTGGGAGTGCAGTGGAGGATGGCCCAAGTCCTTGGGCCCTGCACCCCATGGGAGACCAGGAGAAGCACCTGGCTCCTGACTTCGGATCAGCGCGGTGCGCCGGCCGCGGCAGCCATTGGAGGGTGAACCAACGGCAAAGGAAGACCTTTCTCTTTGTCTCTCTCTCTCACTGTCCATTCTGCCTGTCAAAAAAAAAAAAAAAAAAAAAAAAAAAAAAAAAAAAAAGAAAGAAAACTTATAGGAGAAAAAAATGCAGTCCAAAGTGTCAAGGTGCCTTGCTCAAGATTTTATTGCTAACCACTCTAACACATGCTCTTTGTATTGTATGCCACTGATTCCAGTTGTGTGGTACATTAATTAAGGTGCCTGTTAACCTATACTGGCACAATTACTACTCTTAAATCAATTATTTGTTCTGATCTGAGCTCCAGTATAGTACCATAAATTTCTTTCATCTAAAATGTTGATACTTTATCAACATTATAGATATATCAGTGTTTTATTGATCTGTAACAAATTGACACCAAGTTTAGTAGTTTAAAGTAATACACATTATCTCAATTCTGTAGTCAAATATTGAGGTCTGATATGACTAGGTTATCCTGTTAGGATGTTATATAGCCAAAGTTAAAGTGCTGAAAGGATGCATTTTCATCTGTAGCTTAGGGGACTCTCCCAAGTATGTTCAGGTTGTTGGCAATGTTTAGCTTGAGTTTTAGAAATGCAGACCTGTTCCCTTGCAGGCATTCAGCCATGGCCTGCTATCACTCCCTGAGGCTTTTCTCGGTCTTCGCCTCTTACATTTCCAAGGTTATCAATGAGGATGTGTCTCCCATTGAGACCCTATGCTGGGGTTGTCCTATGTGACCTTCCAAAATTCATGCTAAAACTTAGTTCTCAATGTATTCTACTGACCAAGTAGTCGGCATTTGACCTAGCAGTTAAGGCACTGCTTGGGATGACCACATCACATATTGGAGTCTCTGGGGTCCAGTCCCAGCTCATCTTTCAACTCCAGCTTCCTGATAATGTGCACACTGGGAGGCAGTACAGATTTTGGCTCAAGTACTTCCATCCCTGTCACCCATGTGAGAAACCCAGATTGATTTCCAAACTTCTGACTTCGGCCTGATCTGACACAGCCCTGACATTGTGGGCATTTGGAGAATAAACAAATGGAAGGAAGATCTGCCTATGCCTTTCAGCTTTGCAAAGAAAAAAAATTTAAAAATAAACTTTACAAAAGTGATGAGCCCTTTGGGACGTTCTTGAATCATGAAGGATCCACCCTAGTAAATGAAACTAGCATCCTTAAAACAGAGCTCAATGTTGAAGGGAACAATCTTTTGCCTTTTTTTCCTTTCTGCCATCAAGGTTCATAATTTACCCTCTGCAGAGAATGCGAAACCCAGGCACCATACTGGAAGCAGAGATAAGTCCTCACCAGACATCTAGCATGCTAGCACATTGATCTTGGGATTTATTTATTTTGACAGGCAGAGTGGACAGTGAAAGAGAGACAGAGAGAAAGGTCTTCCTTTGCCATTGGTTCACCCTTCAATGGCCGCCACAGCCGGCACGCTGCAGCGGACGCGCTGTGGCCTGCGCACCGCGGTGATCTGATGGCAGGAGCCAGGTACTTATCCTGGTCTCCCATGGGGTGCAGGGCCCAAGCACTTGGGCCATCCTCCACTGCACTCCCTGGCCACAGCAGAGAGCTGGCCTGGAAGAGGGGCAACCAGGACAGAATTGGGCTCCCCGACCGGGACTAAAACCCGGTGTGCAAGGTGGAGGATTAGCCTAGTGAGCCGCAGCGCTGGCGAGAAACTAGATTTTAAGAGGAACACAAGATTGAAGCATAAAGTAAAAATGGCTATGTTTTATTTTCCTTAATTTAAACAAATTTAGTTAAATTTAAGCCAATATTTTGTGTTGGGTTGTTAAATACTGCTTGATGAGTAAATAAAATTTTCATTTCCCCCCAAGGATTTCTATTTAGTAATTAAATCTCTTCATAATATTATAATTAAAAATGGTCTATAAATAGGCTTTTAGAAGAAGACAGGGAACAATTACAATTCAAGTCCCATTTAGCACAGAAGTTTTGGACAATTGACTGTGAAGGAGCCTAAGGTAAATCATTATGTCTAATTAAACAATGGGTGACCATAACAAGACCATTTTCTCATCCAAGATATTGAAACACATGCATGGCTTCCTTTTTATGACTCGAACTTCATATTAAAAAGAATAGTTTTCTGTGCAAATAAAATGAAAGAAATTAGGAGTTCTCAAATTGCTGAAAAGTAGTATGCTGAAGAGTATGCTTCTGGCATTACTATACTCATTTTCTTCAGAATTTCTAATCACCAATCAATTACCAATCTCCTGTGTTTTTAGTATTTTATAATTATTTTTAACCTAGAATATTTCTTAATCCTTTGCCTATATATAAAATATATCTACATTTTCTTTCTTTTTTTTCAGAATTTAAACAATACATTTTATTTAACTTTAAACAAAGTAAAAAATTAACTGTCACGTTAATAATAATTGAATAACAAGTTTGCATTGGCTGGAATACTAAAAATTCGTGTACTTATTGACAACAGATATTTTAATATCCCATCAAGTCAGCAGCTCTGGAAACGGCCTCAGTTTCTGTTATGTTTTTTATTACAAGTCTGATTATATCCCATTCAGGAACAAGCAAGATGAGTTGACTAGCAATCTTTTAGACATATTTAACCATGCAATACATAAAAAAAAGCAAAAAAACATTCATTTTTACTATAAAATTATATATTTATTCATATATGTGACTATTAAATAAATGTATGAACTGTTTCTAGGACTGTGTTATTGATGAATTTGCTATAATTATCTTTCCATGACTTACAAAGAAAAGATAATTCCTAAAGTATTTACAGAAAGCACACTTCTTAAATTTAATTTCCATTTTTAAAAGATGAAATTTCCAATTAGGAGTGCATCTGCCAAAGGTTATTTAAAATAAGATAATGTTCTCCGAACAGCATCTGAATATGCGCCAATGAAGATAAGCTGAAGAACACAGTTACTCATGCAATTCCAAGGAGAATTTACCTCTCCTCTTTTGCCTGGCTTAGGACTGGGCTCAACTCTTGATTAATGTAGAAATTCTGTTCAGTCCTTCCACGATGGAATCAATTAATTCTTTCTTTGACCTCGGCTAAGTGTTTTCTCTCCAAAAATGTGCACTTGTATGGTGACCCTGATCTTAAGTGATGAATATCATGTTCCAATTTGAGGATCATTTTGCAGAGCCCAGCAGTCTCCGATTTATAAGAAAGTGAAGACCACTCTGGGAGTTTGTGTTTGGTACTGAAGTCTACAGTGCTGTAGGATCTCAGGTCTTATGCACTGGCATCCAGCAGCAATCTGCAGGTCAGCAGCATTGAAGGCATGTAGACCATAAAAATAAATGGTCTCATTCTGCTGAGACGATTATATATAGTAATGCATCCATGCAATACTCATGCATACCGTTTCCTCTCTCAGGATATTGAAACACATGCAAGTTTTCCTTTTTGTGGCTAAAATATTAATGACGGGCCAGTGCCATGGCTCAATAGGTTAATCCTCTGCCTGCAGCACCAGCACACCAGGTTCTAATCCTGGTTGGGGCGCCGGATTCAGTCCCTGTTGCCCCTCTTCCAGCCCAGCTCTCTGCTGTGGCCCAGGAGTGCAGTGGAGGATGGCCCAAGTGCTTGGGCCCTGCACCCCATGGGAGACCAGGAGAAGCACCTGGCTCCTGCCATCGGATCAGTGCGGTGCGCCGGTCGCAGAGTGCCAGCCGCGGCAGCCATTGAAGGGGTGAACCAACAGAAAAGGAAGACCTTTCTCTCTGTCTTTCTCTCTCACTGTCCACTCTGCCTGTCAAAAAAATAAATAAATAAATAAAAATAAATAAATAAAATATTAGTGACAATATTTTTCTTTACAAATAGTAGAAAGTGCAGTTCTGCATCCCAAGAATAGTCTCAGTTCCACAAGTTTTCAGGTCTGTCTCAGATTTGTAATCAGATCTAGACCTCTACCACCTTCCATGTGTTTGTTTCACTATGTTCACCCCTACAAAGCATCTTATTTTATATGTAATCTGTTCTGTTATTAGGCAACTGCTGTTATTAAAACAGTTACTATTTTTATTTTTTTATATTTTTAATTTTGTTTAAGGAGTACAACTTCGCACATTTATTATATATAGATTTGGGAACATGATGCTTCTTATCCCCCTACCTCCCTCCCACCCATACTACCCCTCTCTTCCTCCTCCCTCTTCCTTTCCCATTCTTATTTTTTACAGAAATCAACCTTCAGTTAATTTTTATACTCATAAGATTAACCTTACCCTTGGTAGAGAGTTCACCAATTAGTACAAAAACAAACAAAAGAAAAACATTGTTCCCCAATAGTCAAGGTAAGGGCTGTTCAAAATTATCCCAATCCTGCATCTCAGTGTGTCAGTTTCACTCGTATAGGTTACATTTGAAGTACTGTATTAGTTACCACGGATCAGATAGACCATGTGGTATTTGTCCACTTGTAACTGGCTTATTTCACCAAGTATAATAATTTCAAATTGCATCCATTTTGTTGCAAATCACAGGATTTCATTTTAAAATTTATTTTTAAATTTTTACTGCTGTGTAATATTTCATAGAGTATATATACCATAATTTCTTTAGCCAGTCTTCAGTTGATGGACATCTAGGATGATTCCACATCATATCTATTGTAAATTGAGCTGAAGTGAACATGGGGATACAGATAACTCTTTCATATGGTGATTTTATTTCCTTTGGATAAATCCCCAGGAGTAGGACGGCTGGATCATATGGTAGGTCTATATTCAGATTTCTGAGATAGCTGCATACTGTTTTCCACAGTGGCTGCAGCAGTTTACATTCCAACCAATAGCAGAGTAAGTTGTCTTTCTCTCAATATCCTCGCCAGCATTTGTTTGTTGATTTCTTTATGTGAGCCATTTATGTGGTGAGGTGAAACCTCATTGTGTATGTTTTTTTTTTAAGATTTATTTATTTATTTGAAAGGTTACAGAGAGGCAGAGAGAGAGAGAGAGAGAGGTCTTCCATCTGCTGGTTCACTCCCCACATGGCCACAACAGCCAGAGGGGGGCTGATCCAAAGCTAGGAGCCAGGAGGTTCTTCTGGGTCCTCCATGCGAATGCAGGAGCCCAAGGACCTGGGCCTTATTCTACTGCTTTCCCAGGCCATAGCAGAGAGCTGGATTGGCAGTGGATGGGACTCGAATGGGCGTCCACATGGGTTGCCACCATTGCAGGCAGCGGCTCTACCTACAGTGTCATAGTGCAGCACCCTCATTATGGTTTTGATTTGCATTTCTCTGATGGCTAAGGATCCTGAGCATTTTTCACGTGTCTATGGCCATTTGAATTTCCTCTCTTGAGAAATGTCTGTTCAAGTTCCTTTGTTCCTTTCTTAATTGGATTTAAAAGAGTTATTCTTACACTTAACCAAAGTCTGGCCTCCTCTAATTTATTCCAAGGGTCTACTTGGCTCTCGGAGATCACACATAGTTAATTAAATCTATCAAATATTGGAAAATAGCTATCATAGTAAGCATTGGACTCCTGCTTTCCTTCTAATTCCCCCAAGATCAGTGAATTACATTCAGGTTACTTTTGGTAGCAGTAGGAAATCCAAATGAAATTGGTCAATATGGGTTATCTGCAGTAAAGTCAGTGTGCAGGGAAATGTGGTAGATTTTTTTTTTTTTTTTTTGACAGGCAGAGTGGACAGTGAGAGAGAGAGACAGAGAGAAAGGTCTTCCTTTGCCGTTGGTTCACTCTCCAATGGCCGCCGCGGCCAGCACGCTGCGGCCGGCACACCGCGCTGATCCGATGGCAGGAGCCAGGTGCTTTTCCTGGTCTCCCATGGGGTGCAGGGCCCAAGCACGTGGGCCATCCTCCACTGTGCTCCCTGGCCACAGCAGAGAGCTGGCCTGGAAGAGGGGCAACCGGGACAGAATCCGGCGCCCCGACCTGGACTAGAACCCGGTGTGCCGGCGCCACTAGGTTTAATAGATGAATAAATTGTATAGCCATGTTCAAGAATTACAATTAATTTAAAATACCCCATGGTCATCGTTTTTCATTTTTTCTAATATTTCCAAGAAAAAAAAAATAAGAGAGTTTAGTTGATCACTTAAGCCCAGCAGGACCTAATGACATGGTCTGGTTTAAAGAACTGCCTACAAATCTCTAGTGGGCATACTATTCACAGAGAATTAGAAGAGGTCTTTCCCAAAAGGCCAACTTCTGAGCTATTATAGAGGATGCTGGTTCTAATACCATTGGTTGTTTCTAATTAACTAGTATATTTCTTATGAAGATTTTAACCACTCTAGATATCAATAGAAGCCATGTACATGGTAAAAACATTCGCATATACAGGCAGCTCCATTAATAACTGCAGCTATTAATATTAACTGAGAAGAAATAACATCCTTATATTTAAGGTAGAAAAAAAGGAATTTGAGGCCTATTATAAAAATTGTATCTCCAATTATGTTTGTTTTGGTTTCTAATACTTCCCATTCTAACATTTTGTGCTAATAATCACTTTATATCAATATGTGCTCATAAAGACTTAAACTGTCAAATATAACGTGATATTCAAACTGAAATTCAACTTACCCAGAAAAAAATCCATTATTTGACCCAGTCATTTCTCCATTTACTCATCCACCTGTTCATTCAGTGCCAACAACACTGCAACATGAACAACAACAACAAAAAGAGAGAACTACAGCTATTTCACTATTTCATAAAGGAATCAGGGAGGTAAATAATCATATTAAAAGCCTCTTGGCCAGCATGATAACAAAGATATATTAGAGCTGTACTAGTGGCTTCAGGAAAGTTTGGGTAAGTCTTGACAGAAATGGGGAAAGTAACATGCCACAGGAACACAGGAGATGCAATATTTGAGCACAGTTTACCTGGAAGAAAGAGAACCAAGCCACACGTGGCAGCAACTCAAGAGGTTTTCACTGCTCCATTCCCACAACCAGTGCCATTTTTCTGTATGAAAATGTATATATTCACTGAATGTATAATTTCTAAGCAACGTAGATGGTAAACACAAAGGCATGGATGTACGAAAATTTTGACACTGTCTTGAAACAGATTAACTATGTCTAAAATATGCAGATCATATTAATGAGTATTCAAATAAGGAAATATTCATGTTATATCGAATTTCTTCACTTTTTAATATAAAATTTATTATTTATTTATATATAAAATCAGAGTTGCACACACATACACACACAGAGAGAGAGAGAGAGAGAGAGAGAGAGAGAGAAAGTCTTCCACCTTCTGGTTCACTCCCCAGATGGCTGCAAGGGCCAGGGCAGGGCCAGGCAGAAGCCAAGAGCCAGGAGCTTCTTAGCTCTCCCACGTGGGTGCAGGGGCCCAAGCACTCGGCCCATCTTCCACTGCTTCCCCAGGCACATTAGCAGGGACCTGGATCTGAGGCAAGTTGGGATTTGAACTAGAGCCCATATGGGATGCTGGCATTGCAGGCGGTGGCTTAACCAAGTATACCACAGTGCAAAAATAAATATGGCACCGATATATCCTACAACTCAGATGATTCTTGAAATATTATTCTGAGTAACAGAAGGCATTCACAAAAGACCATATACTGCATGAATCCATTTACATGAAATGCTCAGAAGTGGTAATTCATGGACATAGAAAGTAGACCACAAGGCAGTGACGGTAACAGCTCTGAACACAGTAACAACCGCCGAACTGTACACTTAAATGGGTGAATATTATGCTGTAAGAAAAAATAAAGCTGTAAAACAATAATTATAGTACTGGGAATTTAACATTTTAAAAATGTATACAACATGACACTAAAGGTGTTGACATAATATTACGTGCCTTTTTATTTGCTTTGGGTCAGTTGGTTGAAACAGCTTTAAGCAAGACAAGAGGAAATACCAAGAATTTCAGAATCAAAATTGTGCCAACAAAAAAAATATGTAGTAACTTCTTTTCTGCAGGCCACCTACCAAATGCTGAGATTCTTTGTCCAGCAACTGAGTGTGAATCAATCAAGGGCTGGACAGGTTCCACTGATTTTCTCTAGGGCAGAATGGGCAGTGAGCTCACAAAGTCCAAGTCTCTGTATATGTGTCCATTTGTGAAGGCTAAATTCTTTGCTACCTCATGTCTGACACCATAACAGAGAAATGATTTAATACTCATATTTTAGTGTCAAAATGTATTATTTAATCTGCTACCATGATCTAAGCATTTATTTATTTTATTAAGGTTTCAATTGCTTTTATGTCCTGCTAATGACTTTGACTTTATTCCCAGGCAGGCATTTGATTTGTATTCCAATACACATTACATGTTTGAATAAACTTTCTGCATTTATTCCCAATACAGAGACATTTCTCAAAATAATAACGTTAAGATTTTACAGATATGAAAAACTCCATTATGTTGATAAATAAGGACTTTCCCTTTTTCTGTAAAAAACAGATGTACATTTTCTTTTAACTAACACACATGAGTTTTTTTTTAAAGATTAATTTATTTCTTGGAAAGGCAGTGTTACAGAGAGGCAGAGGCAGAGGGATAGAGGGTCATTCCATCCGCTCTTTCACTCTCCAAATTGTTGCAACAGCCAGAGTTGGGCCAATCCGAAGGCAGGAGGTAGAAGTCAGGAGCTTTTTCTGGGTCACCCATGCGGGTGCAGGGGCCCAAGGACTTGGGCTATCTTCCACGCTTTCCCAGGCCATCAGCAGGGAGCTGGATTGGAAGTGGAGCAACTGGGACTCAAACCGGCACCCATATGGGATGCTACCACTGTAGGCGACAGCTTTACCCATTATGCCAAAACCCTTACCCCAGGAATTTTTTTTTTTAAATTAGGCCAAATTAGTTTTCATAATTGCAGCTATTGAAGCATTCATTTTCCTAATATGTAAATGTATTCATTTTTTAGGAAATAAATGATAGGAAGAACTGACAATTCTGGTAACTTGCAATGGTTCTAATGAATCTCATTTCTCTTTTTGATATCATTCAATGCATGCACATGTTTCCTTTCCAGTGTAGGCTGAATCACAACTGGGACTGAGTATTCTTTCATGAAAATCTCTAAGAGAACAAGGACAAGGGCGGCTGTCTCAAGTGAAGGGCTTGGTGGCTTGCTGTGCTAAGTTGTAGAACTGCCACTGGAGTGCAATCCCCTCTTTCCTCAAGAGGCAGCGAGAAGGAGGAACTTGAAACCTCTCAGAAAGCAGCCTAGGTTTTCACTTCAAAGCCAAAACGAAGCCGTCTTGTCTGTTCCTTTGCTTTTCTTCTTTGTCAATGCCAACACTACAGGATATAAATCAACGCTTAGGATTCAGACTTTTCTAAACACTCCCTGCCTTAAGATCCAGGGATGTTTCAGACAAATGCCAGTTACAACTTTCCAACATTTTTCAAAAATATTATTCATATCGAAGTATAATTAAGTATCATGACCAAAATGATGGGAGTTATTTGAGACAAAAAAGGAGAAAGTACATATGTTCTATTACCCAGAGGAAGGATATACATAGCAGCATCGTTCTGATATAGCTTGCCCTTGGTCTGCGTTCTCTGATGTCTCATTGACTGGGAATGAGATGAGGTGCCCTGTATATAGCATTGAAGCTGAATGTTAATATCTTCCAAAATGATGCCACGGTGGGACGGATACTGAGACTTTAAAACATATGCATATGAATGGCTTGCAGAACAGCTATGTCAAGATCTATAAGAGGAATAGATCAAAGTCTATACTGAGAATAGTTTCCACAGCGTCTAGCATACAAGCACTAAATCAAGAATGGCAAAGGCAGTGAAACACCAATCATCCCAGCTTGTGAAGAAAATAGTAGTAATAAGAAAAGAAGTGTGATTTCTACTTCTGCAAAGGGGAAAATAGTTTCAAGAAATAGCTGGACAGCTATGAAAGAGCAAGAGAATTCTCTTTTTTGTCATTTTATTTTCAAATATTTTACATACTATAGGAAACTATAAGGAAGAGTTTAATAAACACACATACATTTATCGATCCTTAACAATTTTTATGGTTGCTTTATTCATTCCCATAAAGGTAATGGGCTGGGTATTCAATTACTGACACTTGTAATTAAGAAGTAAGGGGCCAGCACTCTGGCACAGCAGGTTAAGTCGCTGCCTGCAAAGTGGCATCCCATATCAGAGCACTGGTTCTAGTTCCATTAGCTCTACTTCCTGTTTTAGGAAGCTGCCTGCTACCCTGGGAAAGCAGTGGAAGACGACCCAAGTACTTGGGCCCCTGCAGCTCACAACAGAGACCAGGAAGAAGCTTCTTGCTCCTGGCTCTTGGCTTTAGCCTAGCCTAGCTCCAATCATTGCCATCATTTATAGAATGAACGGTGGATGTAAGATCTCTTTCTCTCCTTCTCTCCCTCAATGCCATTTTGTTTTTCAAATAAATAAAATAAAATTTCTTAAATATTATTATGGGGCCCGGCACTGTAGCACAGCAGGTGAAGCCCCCACATGCAAGCCAGCATCCCATATGGGCACCAGTTCAAGTCCTGGCTGCTCTACTTCCAGTCCAGCTCTCTGCTATGGCCTCAGAAAGCAGTAGAAGATGGAAGATGGCCCAAGTTCTTGGGCCCCTGCACGCATATGGGAGACCCAGAGGAAGCTCCTCGCTCCTGGCTTCAGATTGGCCCACCTCTATTGCAGCCATTTGGAGAGTGAACTAGTGGATGGAAGACTCTGACTCTTTCTCTCTCTCTGTCTTTTCCTCTTTGTAATTCTGCCTTTGCTCTGCTTCCAGTCCAGCTCTCTGCTGTGGCCCAGGAGTGCAGTGGAGGATGGCACAAGTCCTTGGGCCCTGCACCCACATGGGAGACTAGGAGAAGCACCTGGCTCCTGGCCTTGGATCAGCGCGGTGTGCCAACAGCAGCGGCCATTGAGGGTGAACCAATGGAAAAGGAAGACCTTTCTCTCTGTCTCTCTCTCTCTCTCACTGTCCACTCTGCCTGTCAAAAATAAAAAAAAGAAAGAAAAATAATTATGAAATGCTATGTTGAAAAAAAAGTTAAGGTAGCTCAGGCCTTAAAGGAACTGTATTCTTTAAAAAGTAATCATAGCTTTGGAAAACAATTAGTAATGGAAATCACTGTCAAAATAAACAAACCAGACAAGGTCTTTGATATTCTAAAATCGAACACCCTCAGCAGGCCTTTCCTGCTTCGGATTATTGCTTTGGATTGAGGCTATCACTTACCAACTACAAGATGGCATGCCGATGGGATGATAGCAACACATGACAGCTATATAAAATATATATTAAATATATAAAATATTGTGTATTATATTTGTGTTTTTTCCATGTTACCCTCACAGTTATACTGTCAGTTGTAGAGCCAATTCATATAAACTTCTTTTCCATACCAACCTTTGTATATGTGCGTTACAGTGAACATTGTTGGTACTACATCAGTAGATAGGACACCAACATATGTATATTGCTATGAAGAAGAGATACTATTAAAATAAGAGAGATTAACCTGTTCTGTACACAATCGTCAGGTTCTTGGACCCAGTTGGGCAGAAGGTAACTCTGCAATTCCAGTTTGAATGTGGCTCATTATCTGTGTTGCTTTCCCTAAACTCAGCTTGGCTCCACCAGCTGGGATAGCATCACGATTCCTACTACTACCTCTTCAGCTAACCCTCTTGTTTTGTATCTCCAGTTCTACCCTGTCTTGTCTATTACTATTTTCCTACCTTCCTTAGCCACCATGGAGGGGCATCACTTAAGAGTCAGATTCATATTTTAAAAATTCCTTTCTCTGGCCGGTGCTACGGCTCAATAGGCTAATCCTCTGCCTGCAGTGCAGGCACCCCAGGTTCTAGTCCTGGTCGGGGCACCAGATTCTGTCCCGATTGTTCCTCTTCCAGTCCAGCTCTCTGCTGTGGCCCAGGAAGGCAGTGGAGGATGGCCCAAGTGCTTGGGCCCTGCACCCGCATGGGAGACCAGGAGGAAGCACCTGGCTCCTGGCTTCAGAACAGTGCAGCGTGCCGGCCCGCAGTGGCCATTTGGGGGGTGAACCAATGGAAGGAAGACCTTTCTATCTGTCTGTCTAACTCTGCCTGTCAAAAAAAAAATTCCTTTCCCCTAAATTGTAACAAAGTAACAATGTACATGGTGTGAAACATACAAATAAGAATTAATGGGGTTTAAAATTTTAACGTTTCTAATATTCTTGATTATATCCTATTTATATCTATGATATTAAACATAATTCTAAATGAAAAGGATCATGAAATAAATTTTAGAAAAATAATATTTATTATTTTAAAAAATGTATTTAATTGAGATGCAGAAAGGGGGAGAGAGAAAGAAATTAGCAACTACTGGCTACTCCCCAAATGCCCACAATAGCTGGAGCTAGGCTTGAGCAGAAGCCAGGAGCTGGGAGTAATCTAGATCTCCCACATAGGTGATGGGGACTGAACTATAGTATTATTGCTTGCTGCCTCCCAGGGTCTGCACTGGCACCAAACTGGAATTTTAAACCACAATTGGGAACTGAACCCAGGCATTCCAATATGTGATGTAGATGTCTTCACTGGCAGGTTAATTGCTAAGCCAAATATCCACCCTTGCCACTTATTATTTTTTAAAAGAAGTTACAAAATAAGATTTATTCTTACTTACTTAATCTCTTCTCCTTGTTTCTGGTTTTCCACTTCCAAGGTGAATTGCTTCACTTAACACCTTATTTTCACACTACTTCATGTTCTGCTATAGAAAGTTGGATGTATATGAACCCCTGTCTCACAACATTGCCCTATTTCCAAAGCACAGAGCACAAACTGAGAACCAGAGGAACCATCTCCAGTGGTTTTCACCTATGTTGTTTGACATCCTGGGTTATTAAAAGGTTTCCTGGAGCTTGCTCTGTGGCATAGTGAGTAAAGCCCATGTCTGCAGCGCTGGCATCCCATATGGACGCTCCACTTCTGATCCAGTTCCCTGGTAATGCACATGGGAAAGGCAGAGGAGGATGTCCCAAATGTTTGGGCCCTTGAACATGCATGGGAGACCTGGAAGAAGCTCCTGGCTCCTTGCTTCAGCCTGGCCCCCATTTGAAGAGTAAAACAGCAGATGGAAGATTCTCATTCTCTCATTCTCTCTCTCTCTCTCTCTCTCTCTCTCTCTCTCTCTCTAATTCTGACTTTCAAATAAGTAAATAAATAAACAAATCTTTAAAAAAAAGGTTTATCAGAGGCCACTATGGGACATGAAGTTGCAGTGAAGTTAAAACTCTATATTCACATCTATTTATACTTCAACTGTATTAAATATTATTCACTAATATAAATCTGTTAAGTAGAATGCACTGTACTGGATATATGCAATGTACATACTTCCCTTTAAGAAAAAAAAAGAATACTTCCCAACTCTATCATGTTTTTGATGCACCTTATAAGGATAGGTCTATTGTAAGATTTATATGTTCTACTTTAAACTATTGGTTGAACTCTGTAATTAATACACAATTACTCTTAGGTGTTTAATTAATGCTATAAATAGTACTCAAATAGCATTTTACACTTTGTGTTTCTGTGTGGGTGCAAACTGTTGAAATCTTTACTTAATACATGCTAAATTGATCTTCTGTATATAAAGATAATTGAAAATGAATCTTGATGTGAATGGAAGGGGAGAGGGAGTGGGAGAGGGGAGTGTTGTGGGTGGGAGGGAAGTTATGGGGGAGAAGCTATTGTAATCCATAAGCTGTACTTTGGAAATTTATGTTCATTAAATAAAATAAAATAAAATAAAAGATTTATAAAGGCAACAAGCCCAGGATTATTTTCATAATCTGTATTAATACATTCACAGAGACAATAAACTATTAACAAGTAGACTATTTATTCTTTTTTTTTTTTTTGGACAGGCAGAGTGGACAGTGAGAGAGAGAGAGACAGAGAGAAAGGTCTTCCTTTGCCGTCGGTTCACCCTCCAATGGCCACCACGGCCGGCGCACTGCACTGATCTGATGGCAGGAGCCAGGTACTTATCCTGGTCTCCCATGGGGTGCAGGGCCCAAGGACTTGGGCCATCCTCCACTGCCTTCCCTGGCCACAGCAGAGAGCTGGCCTGGAAGAGGGGCAACCAGGACAGAATCCAGCGCCCCGACCGGGTCTAGAACCCGGTGTGCCAGCGCCGCTAGGTGGAGGATTAGCCTATTGAGCCGTGGCACAAGCCGACTATTTATTCTTACAAATGTTTGTTCTTTTTAAAAATACAGTTTGTTTATTTGAAAATAGAGAGAAAGTGAGAGAGAGACCGACAGACAGAGAGAATCAATTTTCCATCTGCTCCTGCACTCTCCCTACATGGCTGCAACAGCCATGACTGGGCCAGGCCAAAGCGCACGCCTGGAACCCCATACAGGTCTCCTGTGTTGATGGAAGGGGCCCAGATAACTTGGGCCATCTTCCATTGCCTTCTCTGGGAACTGTATCAGAAATGGAGCAGCCAGGATCCAAACAACTATTCATATAAGATGCCAGCATTGTAGGCTGCACCTTAATCTGATGTGCCACAATGCCAGCCCCACATACCATAAAGAACTAGCATGGACTCAATGTCTACTTTAGCTTTCATATTTTACATTTATCATATTCAAGTTTTAAACAAACACAAATCAAAATTAGAAACAGTGCTATTTTCATGATTTGCTTACAGACAAAGTGATGAGGACCTCCTACATGTACATAACACTAGGTACATAAACACTTGGAATTCATTTATCCAGAAAAGAAAGATAATTAGGTATTTAATATTCCACAAAATGCCATCGATTTGAGTACATAGTGTCATAAATCTTTTGTTAGAAATTATCAACATCACAACAGATACATGAAAAACACTCACCATTACTAAACATTAGGGAAATACAAATCAAAGCCACAATAAAATATCACTTCACTTCAGGTAGATTGGCTATCATCAAAAAGATAAAAGATAACAAGAGAGCTGGAAAGGATGTGAAGAAAAGGTAACCCATAGACATTGTTGGTGGGAATGTCAACTAGGACAGCAGTTGTGGAAACAGTATGGGGATTTTTCAAAAAAAAAAAAAAAAATCAGAAATCAAACCATCACATGAGCCAGCCATTCCACTACTGTATATATACCCAAGGGAAATGAAATCAGTTTGTCAAAGAGACATCTGAAGTCTTCCTGCAGCCCCATTCACAATAGCCAAGAAATACAAACATCCTAAATGTCCATCCACTGATGGATAAAGAAAATGTGGTACATACACATAACAGACTCTAATTCAAACATAAAACAGAATGAATTTTTGTCATTTGCAAGAAGATGGAT
Organism: Oryctolagus cuniculus; assembly: GCF_964237555.1. Taxonomy (NCBI): domain Eukaryota; kingdom Metazoa; phylum Chordata; class Mammalia; order Lagomorpha; family Leporidae; genus Oryctolagus; species Oryctolagus cuniculus. The sequence continues at coordinate 75,838,638 of NC_091433.1, read as the reverse complement.
GCAACTGGAGGTTATTATGTTAAGTCAGATAAGCCAATCATAGAAAGACAATTACTGCATGTTCTCACTCATATGTGGAATCTAAAAAAGTTGATAGCATAGAAGTTGAAAGCAGAATGGTGGTTACCAGAGGTGAAGAATAGTGGGCAGCAAAAGATGGGGAAAGGTTATTTAACAGGCACTGATATGTAGTTAGATGTTCTCATATTCTACTGCACAGCAGTGAGACTAGAGATCATGACAATACAACGTAAATTTTTTGGAATGAAACTAGAAGAAAATATTTTGAATATTTTATTATAAAAAGATACATGCTTTTAGAGCTAAATATGTTTATCCTGATTGGACAGTCCATGATGTATCTATGTATTGAGACTTCATGTTACTCCATAAATATGTCCAATTTTATGGGTTAGCTTAAAATTTAAAATTATATGTCTAATTGTAAAAGAAAACACCAGTATTATTTCTCTGTATTTGTCTCACCTTGATTTTGTGTAGACAAGTTCTCATTTCTCTCTCTCCCTTTCTGTCTCTCTGCTGTGCCTTCTGCATGATCACCTCCACCCTCTGTGATATTTCCCTTATCTTTCTCAATTTGTAACTGTCTTTTTTTCTCCATTCCAGTTCCATCTTCTGTGGAAATCTTTCCCTGAATCAATCAGTAACAATCCCCCCTCCTAGACAGACTAAATGTTCTCCCACGGCTTTCATAGCTGTTATCACTCTGAAGATTTCTTCTTCGTACACTTACCACTCTCGACTTAATGTGCTCCTGTGCTCACATGGTTTCGAATTGCTTCAGTTTCCCCCTTATGAAAAGGAGCTGAATGTTACCCCATGTTGCACCCTCACCATCAGCCCAGTGCTTGATTTACAGAGGGTGTTCGGGATTAATGAATGTCCCTGAGGCTCTGGCTGGAGTAGTATATTATCTACTACTTGTATGCCCATGCACTTCTACCTGCAATTTCAGGGTGCTTCACAGAGATTTTTGACTATGATACATCAAATACAGGCTGCTATGCAAACTTTATAATTAATTGAGTTGGACCCTTCTTGGAAAATTTTCAAAACAAGAAGAGTAATGTCATTCTCAATAGCTTAGCTGGTTCTTCTTCCCTTGCCTGACCCTCTATCACAACTTGCATTAAGATCCATTCTCGGACCGGCGGTGGTTAATGCCACCACCTGCAGTGCCAGCATCCCATATGGTTCCTGGTTTGGGTCCTGGCAGCTCCATTTCTGATCTGGCCCTCTGCTGTGGCCTGAGAGAGCAGTGGAGTATGGCCCTGGTCCTTGGGCTACTGGGGGGCGGGGCTGGTTCATGGCTTTGGGTAGGCACATCTCTGGCTGTGGCAGCCATTTGGGGCTTCAACGAGTCGATGGAAGACCATCTGTCTGTCTGTCTCTCTCTCTCTCTCTGTCTCTCTCTGCCTCTGCCTCTCTGTGACTCTGCCTTTAAAATAAATAAATATATCTTTAAAAAAAAGATGCATTCTCATGGACAGAATGTGCTCTTGCTGTCTCACCTAGGTTTGGGAAGCTGGAGAGGGACTTTTTAATCATTATGCTCTCCAAAGCACTTGGTACACAGAAGAGGCCCAGTACTTATAATACTGAGTTGACACACAATTTTTAAAAGGCCAAGCAAATGTCTGGGCTATTTTGTTTTACTATAATCAGTCTTTTAAAAATAATTTCAGAACCTTTGGGAGTTCTGTTGTTAACTACATTTTTTTCTGATTATGAAAGTAGTGTAACTCATTGTTTAAAAATTTAGAAAGAACACATAAACAAAGAAAATTAAATTCTCGCATACTATGTCAAACTATGTTAGAACTTTAGCATATTTCTTTCTAATCTTCTGCAACTATCGAAGAATGTATGTGTTGCATGATATTTTAAACATATTTTACACCTAGTAGGATAGCACATTAACTTCTATTATTGCAAATTTTTAAATATTTTATTTACTTATTTGAAAGTATGAAGGCCAGAGGAAAAAGGAGAGATGGAAAGAGAGAGATATAAAGAGAGATTGACAAAAGGAGATATTTTCTAGCTGCTGGTCCATTTTCCAAATGGCCTCAACAGCCAGGAATGGGCCAGGCGAAAGCTCGGAGCCAAGAATTCTACCCAGGTCTTCCACATGAGTGGCAGGGGCCCAACAATTTTGACCATCTTCCAAAACTGCTTGATCAGGTACATTAGCAGGAAGCTGGATTAGAAGCAGAGCAGAAAGAAATCGGGAATCATATTTTCTTTGACTAAGCAAGGGGTCAATATACATAATAGTGATGTTTATGCCTATATGAGGGAAGTAATTAAATTGTACAATTGCAGGGCAGCTGTACTCATGTGTGGGAGAGGCGATTGAGCTGATGAACAGAAAGGGCACAGCTGAAATGTATGGTTTTCTCAAACATGACTTTGTCGTCACCTCTCTCATTCTGCTATGCTTCTATCTATGGACCATCATAGTCTTTTATTAACTCATTTACACTAGTTCATTGACTCATTTTAAAGAGTTGCCTGACACAAGCAATGTAGAAGGAAGAAACAGAATTGGAAAGGTGAATACAGAAAGAATGTATGCATGACAACATTATGACAAAATATAAATAAGACAGCAGAGAAGCAATCATAAACTCTTTGATTACAATCCCAAAAAGCATAGTCTGTTTATGAGAAAAATACACATAAATCATTAATCTAATAGTCAAATAAAACATTTACTCCTTTCAAAGAGTCATTTTTAGTGTATAATAAATTGTGTCAGTTTCTATAAAGCAAAATAATACTAAAATATCAATTCCATTCCAAAATGCTTTTCATCTGATACTGAATCCCATTGGCTACATTATTTCATTTATTTTTTCTCAAAAATATGCAAGTTTATTGCAATGCCTCATGAAATCATGAAGCAAGCATTTTACTATGTAGATTTTTTAACGTGATGAATGTGGCTTAAATATTACTTTAGATGACACAGTGCACTGCTTCCAAGACATTTCTACTTTAATAAAATTTGTGCATGTTTCAAATAATCATCTCATGAGATTCAAAATATCATCTAACACATTTGCTTATTTTCAAGCTGTACTCAAATTAGCATGACTTTATTCATTTCCCTGATTCCTTTCTCTACCCCAATAATTTTCCTTAGAATGATTTTAATCAGTACACTGCTTCTCCAATCTATTGTGTTTTCTTCTGCAATTTCAATTTAAAACATGTAATTTCTTACCATCCATGATGCAAAGAAAAAATATAAACAGTGAAATATATAATCAAAATATTAATGTATTTGTGAGGGAGGTTAGTTTTTAATTACAGCTCCTCAGTTTTCTTCCTCTGAGCCTAATCTTAATTTTGTATATAGGAAAAAAAATTCCTCATGAGGAAATTCGGAAATAAGATGGAGGTTTCATGTAACTTCTTTGATATCAAATTATTATGCTGAATATCACACTTCATATACATAATATAATTGGATACAGAAAGCTGAAGGTTGATGAGACCTGGATGATTGAGCAAGTAACTTGACCTGGGCTCAAAATTCTTATCTGTAAAATGATGAGATGAATATAAGTCTTGTGTAGTACTTAAACTGGACATGGACACTGACTATGAGAAACTTGTGAAAAGGCCTTCCAGATATACAAAGACATAGACAGATGGCCTCCCCTTCCGATGCTTTAATCTTTCAACTTTACGCTGATGTGAAAATTATATGCATTCCATAAAAAGTATATGTCAAATTTTGTATTTTGATTTTTTTTTAACTGGGCTAGTGTTAGGCACTGTGATCCAACATTCTTGGGAGATACTGGACAACAGCAGTGAAATGCAGTTCCCCGTCAGCCATAGATAGGATCACAAGAGGAAATGACCAACATTCAATGGTTTATGCTGTTGAACCACGGTATTTGATAGGTTCCATCTTTTAAATGCATTTTTGACTCATGATATATTCAATGTACAATGGGTTTATCAGATTATAACTCTATGGTAAGTGGAGGAGCATTAATACAATCATTTCAAATAAGCATAACAATGTGTTTCTGATTTGAATTTATTCCAAGTTGTTTTCAACGGTCTTAGACAAACTCAAAATGCATCTTAAGGCTCCTAGACAATATTAGAACTCTCAAAGGATTGAATCATTGCTTTCCCAAGACCTACTCCTCTAACAGAGCATTCTACCACACACACCTTACATCTTCAGGTAATGTAAGGTATCATCAGATGCACTTGTTCAGTGTGGGGGAAGTCACAACATATCTTGCTTCTCGCCATCATATATTTCTCATCCCAAAGAATTATGCACATATGTAAATAAAGGTGACTTTACTGCTTGAAATAAACTCTGTTGCTTCTGTGCACCTAATTTCTATGAGATATAACTGTCAAAAGGAAACTCCCTGACATTACAAGAGTAACAGCCTGGAAATCCTAGCCAAAAGCATCATTCCTCTTTAGATAGAGTAAATGTTCCATCCTCTTGATTGTGTAAAATCAAAGTTAAGTATCTGTCTCCCTAGTAGTTTATCATTCAGTATATTATATACATATCATTATATTATACACATATATTAGATTTTCAGATAATTTTGAGAATAAACATAGAAGAAAATAATAGAGCTCTTTGCCACATAGCAGATGTCTATTGACTTAGAAAAACAAATTTATGATCAAAACGTTTAAACAATTTAATAGTAAATTAGGAAACCTAGTCCTCACCATTAAAGAGCTAAAGGCTATGGATAACTTACTTTCGCTGATGAATTTTATGAATTTCATCCTGAAAGTGCAAGGTTTGAGCTAGGTAATCGCTACAGTCTCTCTTCCAAATTAGACATGCCATGGTTCTAAATGGGGATATGATTGGGGACAGTTAGACAAAGAAGTTCCATATCACAAACAAAAGCTTCCCAAGTCTATTATGTTGGAGTTATTCACCCATTCAGGCCGTGTGGTAGGCGGAACACTGGCAGATGTCACATCCTAACACTGAGTGTTACCTTACTTAGCATTAGGAACTTTGTGGATGTGATTACCTGCAGGACCTAGAGAGGGAGGGGATTGCCTGGATTATACAGGCAGACTCCATCTAATCACTTGCATTCCTGAAGGAAAAGAACATTTTCAGTCACCAGTCAGAAAAAGAGACTGACTCCAGCAGTGGATTCACAGGGATGCTGCATTCTGCGCTTCAAAGGAGTATGAAACCAAAGGAATGTGGGTGGCAACCAGAGGTAAGAGAAGCAAGGAAATGGATTCTCTCCTGTAGCCTCCAGACAGCTGCGGCATAGCCCTGCAACCACAAGTCTTGGATTTAGCCCAGTGACACGCGTGGCAAACTTCTTACCTATAAAGCAGTAAGAGTATTAATGTAGATGCTGGCGCTGTGGTGTTGTGGTAAAGCCACCACCTGCAATGCCAGCATCTCACATAGGCACCAGTTTGAGTCCTGGATGCTCTAATTCTGATCCATTCACCTGCTAATATGCCTGGGAAAGCAGTAGAAAATGGCCGACATGCTTGGGTCCTTGCACCCATGTGGGAGACCAGGAGGAAGCTCCTGGCTCCTGGCCTCAGTATGGCCCAGCTCCAGCCATTGAGGCCATCTGGGGAGTGAATCAGCCGATGGAAGATCTCATTCTCTCTTTGTCTCTGCCTCTCTCTGCAACTCTGACTTTCAAATAAAATAATTAAAAATTAGAAAACGGTACAAACATATATTTTTTAAACCACTAAGTTTGAAATCAAGTCAAAAAAGTTATGGATTATTTTTCTTTTTTAAAAAATGGCATTATATATTATTTATGTTGAATTATAAATAACTGGCATGTGGCTCTATAATTTTAGGGTTTTCTCATAAATCTTTATAACTATTTACATTCATTAGGGATTTAACAGCAAATCTCAGGCAATAGAGACTATAAACTATGCTGATACGTATCCATGCTTTCTAAGATTGATAAATATGAAGGAGTTTTAAAAGTTTATGGAAGATGGAATGAAAATGTTTATTTTAGTGTATAAATTATCTTTAAAATATGTACTTTCATGAACTTTTTGAAGACCTCTCATATAAGTTATCTATCAGTGTCACAAACAATCTTATTAAGTAACTCAATGAAACTATTATCTGCTAATATAGAGAAGGCATCACTAAGAATCACACATCTTTGATATTTATAACATGTTATAAGTCTAAAGTGCCCACAAGTAATTTCAGCTTTATTATTCTAGTATGTGAGAGCTCCCTCAAGTCTTATTTCTGTTTTTGGCAACACTCTTCAGCCTGAGGTGGAACTGATTTATCTGTATCAAATGGATTTGGTAATTGGTTGAGTTTTCTAAATTAAAATAGGACTAAATCCCCTTGTGGAAAATACAGAAAACATTTAAGTGATAAATATGAAATTATAAAGCTTAAACTCATGATGTGCATCTGAGTTATTACATTCTAAAACAATGCAAACACAGGAGATAGTCAAATACCCTATCTTCATTAGGCTTTGCTTTTTTAAAAAAATAATATTGACTTTCAAATAAAGAGCTGCTTTCAGAAATTATATTAGGCAACTACAGACAGCTAATGAAATGAATGGCTGCCTCTCATACCTCTATCAGTTGTCTTTTGAAGAGTATACTTCTAAAAAATATACATCTATCATTGGAGAATCAATTTCCATCTGGCAGAGATAATTGAATGTCAATGGTACAAACTCCAGAGAAAAACATGACTCTGCTTTTTCATTATTTTTTAGAAGTCTTGCAAGGACCATTTTGTGATCACTTGAGGCAGAAATGGACAAAGATTTTTCAGAATTAATCCCAAAGTATATTTCTTTTCTTCAGGTGAAAATAAACATGAGCACTTCTTTCAGTTGATCACTGAGATTCTCATATTTGTAATATTGTCGCTCATTACATTCTCCATCAAAGAAGTTACTGATCTTACTGGGCATTCCTTTAGATTACAGATAAATCAAAATAAGTTTTCAAATATGGCAAAAAGAGACTAAAGCTTCTGGACATCACTTCACATAAAATTTTGTTATCTTTTTACTAATAACTAAGAGAATGAATGAATGACACTCTTTCTCCCTTGTTAAAATCAATCCAAAACAAAATCATTTAATTTCTTAAAATTTCTTGACAACTCAAAGACTATAGCATGAAAAAGAGTTATATTTAAAATACAGTTTATAAAGATGGAAAACCAAGTAGATGCTATATGTTTGCATCTTTCAAATATAATGCTGACCTTTGGGAGGGAAGGGTAATGCTAAAGAGAAGGTATATTATACTACTTCATTTAGTTACATTTTATTGAGAATATTATTAGAAATTTAGATTTCAGAAGTTATTATACAGAATTTGAACTAAGAAAATGTATTTCATTATTATAATATTTACTATTAATTGATAAAATTGGTAATTTGGTCAATTAATAATTCTTGATTTTATTAATGACATTTATTTTCAACTATTTGAGTTTAATGTGAAAGTCTAGGACAAGCACTCCTAAGGGCTACTTATTGAATTCAAATTCTATCTCTGCTATGTAATTTGGGTAAATTATTGAACTCTTGTTGTTAAAACTAAAGTAGTTTGGTTGATTGAATGCATTAAATGATGAAAGTCATCAGCACAGTGCCTGACACATCATTAGTTGAGTGTTTGTGCATGTGTATATGTAGGGTGGTGGAGACACACAAGACATTTCCAGTCTCAAATACTTCTCAGCTGTTTTACTAGTATAATAAGAAAAAGAAGAGATAATAAACTCTATTGTAACATTTTTCTTTAAAAAATCAATAAATACTACTAGAAAATCTTATGTTGATTCTTTGGGAGACAAGAGCTGTAAGGAGAAGATATGAGCATATTTCTTCCAAAAGGAACAACCAGGAACAAAGGGTCTGGCCTGGTAGTATTAAAAATTATTAAACTCTACTAAAATCTTACTATATGTCAGGCAATTCACGATTAGCTTTTCAGACGTGAGCTACTAAGTCTCACATAAAGTGCTAAGTGAAAGTGGTTACCAGCTCAGCCACGCACAGGTATCCTCTAAGCAGCTTTTGGATACATCAGACCCTGAGCTTTTTACTCACTGGACATTAATTGCGTTCTCTGGGGTGGAGGCTGGATTTTCATCTTTATGAAAAGTTAGTTTTCCTATTGTTTCTGATGTTATATAGTGTTGACAGATTAAATTATTAATAGGTTTGTATTAAAAACATAAATCTCAGGTAAAGTGTACCTGGAAAGACAAACCATTCTTCCAATCCAGCATCAACATAGATCTTTGAACAGGCCTGGGTTAACAATGTAAATTAAAATAGCAAGTGAAAAAAAACCCACTCATTTTATTTATTGGTAAAATAGGAAATGAAGAAATTATTAGGTGTAGGCACATTAAAATTTGGTTCATTTAGTTTTTTTATATTATTTATTTATATTAGAAATTATCTTCCTACTACCCAGTAAGGCTCTACTTTCTTTGTTGCATGTTATCAACTTAAAGCTAAGAATGGGAAAAAATGGTACAAGTTGTCCAAATTCCTCTCTTAGTCTCTAAATATGTAGAAAGCATGACATGGTTACATCACTGTTCTAGTATCAAGCAGAGTTATCAACTGCAAATTTTTCGTTCACCAATCAGAGACTGCTTTAACTTCTCTAGCTATTTTTATCTACTGAAAAAAGAGTAATATTGCACTTTTTTGTTAGTGATACTGAAAATAAATCAGACATTTGTACAGAATTGTCCTTTTTCATGATTTTGCTTCCTGTGGTCTTTGTTACTGGTAGCCAATCACAGCAACAAATTATTAAATGAAAAATTACAGAGAAAAACAACTCATAAGTTTGAACTTACACACTCTTCTGAACAATACTGGAAATCTTATGCTTTCACACTGGCTTCGTCTTGCCCAGGGTGTAAGTCATTCCCTTCTCCACTGTATCCAAGCTATCTGCTTGTTGGTAACTTAGTAGATAGTTTAGTGGCTGTCTTGGTTATCAGCCACTGCTCTATCTTAGTGTTCCTATGTGATTAGATATTGTTCTTAATCTCTTACTGTACCTAACATGAAATTTATCATACTTATGTGTGTATAGGAAAAAAACTATACAGAAGCTAAGGTTCTAGTCACAGTTTTAGGCATCTACTTGAAATGTATTCTCTCTGGAAAAGAGGGGACTACTATAATTATTTTTAATTTCAAAATTAAATGGAAAATTAATAAATATGGATGGATGGATGCATGGATGGATGGATGATAGGTAAACAGATAAATGGATGGATAGAAAGAAAGAGTAAGCTATCAACGATAAAATTAATGCCTCGTCTTCCCTGGAAAATTCTTGTCTGAAAAAAGGCACTGAAAGCAACACTTAAGAAATAGCACATTCTTTGGCACACCTTTTGAAATATTATGCTAAGTTTTCTTAGTGTAGTATCCTAAAGCCAGGATGGTTTCTTTCTTCTCTTCTCATTCAGTTACTTCCTGCATCAACAGGTAGATGCTGGGGAAGTCCTCCAAACTGTACCCTCATTCCAACCATTTTAAAGGTTTAATTAGAGTTCAGTGTTATTTCTGCTTCTATCCATTAATTCCTCACAGGATAAAGATCAGAATGAAGCTGTTGGAGGTCATGGACACAATGTACATTTCTTTGCACAGACCACACTCATTTCACATAACACTTTACTTTCTTGCGCGTTTATCAACTAAAAGTCATTCCCATTTTCTCCAAAATGTTTTGGCATATTTGAATGTCTTTATACTTGAAACACATTGATGCACAAATATTCACTGCTGAATCTTTTTCCCGCCACTCTGTGCATATTTTGCTTTCTCCTTAACAGTCATTCCAGGAACATTTGAGTATTTATGAGGAAGTCACTGTCTTAAGCATTATAGGGAAGAGCAATTTCAAAGGAGATGTATTCCTTCCCCTCATGATTGTTATACTTTAATGATGAAAATAGTTATTTTAAAATTTATATTAAAATATCATCCCTTAATCAGAATTAAAATTATGTGAAAAGAACAGATGTGGTCATTGTGTACAGACTGGGTCATCTGGCAAGATACCAGGAAGAAATAACTTTTAAGATGAGTTTTAAGAAGAGGGATGATCGAGGCAAAAAATGATGAAAGAAATATCCATGCCTTGAAAACAGCCCATGCCAACGCATAGCAATCTGAGAACCACTAACACTGCAACTGAACCTTGGGAAATTTATACCAGAAATGGGGTATAAGGAAGAGCTGGAGAAAATGTTTGGAGGGTACTATAAAGGAATTGACACCTTATTATAGAATCAGAAAGGAGATAGGGAGCCAGAATGTTCTTTAAATATTCATTAAGGGCTGGAATTGTGGAGCAATGAGCTAAGTTACTGCTTGTATTATCACCATACTATATCAGAGCACCAGTTTGAGTCCCAGCTGCTCTATTTTCAACCTAAATACCTGTTTATGTGCTTGGGAAGGCAAAGGAAGATGTCCCAACTATTTTGGAACCTGCCATCCACATACAAAACCCTGAAGGAGTTCTGGGTTCCTGGCTTGGGCCTGACCCAGCCCAGGGCCATAGTAGCCATTTTGGGAGTGAATTAGCAGATGCAAGATATTTCTCTCTCTCTCCCCCACTCTTCTGCCCTTCTCTCCTATAACTCTACCTTTCCAATAAATAAATAAATCTTTTAAAAAAATTAAGTGCATAGGTATGAGTTCTTGTTCTACTTTTGATCCAGTTGCTGCAAATCCACACCCTGGGAGGCAACATAGTTGGTCCCTGCCACCCATCTGGGAATTCCAGGTAGAGTTCCAGGCTACAGGCTTCAGCCTAGCCCTGCCCTAGTTATTGTGGGCATTTGGTGAGTGAGCTAGAAGATAAAGGATCTCTCTTTGCTTGTGCGCTCTCTCTCTCCCTTCCAAATCAATGTAAAAGAAATAACTATAGCCGGCACCACGGCTCACTAGGCTAATCCTCCGCCTTGCGGCGCCAGCACACCGGGTTCTAGTCCCGGTCGGAGCGCTGGATTCTGTCCCGGTTGCTCCTCTTCCAGGCTAGCTCTCTGCTGTGGTCAGGGAGTGCAGTGGAGGATGGCCCAAGTGCTTGGGCCCTGCACCCCATGGGAAACCAGGAGAAGCACCTGGCTCCTGCCATCGGATCAGCGCGGTGCGCTGGCCACAGCGTGCCAGCCGTGGCGGCCATTGGAGGGTGAACCAACGGCAAAGGAAGACCTTTCTCTCTGTCTCTCTCTCTCACTGTCCACTCCGCCTGTCAAAAAAAAAATAATAATATAATAAACACTCCCAATCCATTTGAGTATTTTTGAATTTCCCATAACACCTTATTAGTATAAATTACACCCACTTGACTATAGGTAGTAGTTTAAAACATCAAAATAAAGAACATTGATAATTATAGGTACTTAGCATATTCTGGAGGAAAATAGGCTAAGCAACAAGTAAAATTTAAAATCAAATTATTTACTTTTCCTTGTCGCTCCCCGTCTTCGTGGAGGAACGACACAGGACCCTGCGCTGTTCTTTCGTCTGCTCGGCCCTCCCCGGGTTTGCTGCTGGTTCTTCCCGGGTTGGCTACTATCCCTTCCACCTCCGTGGAAGGGCAGTTCCCCCTGGCCGCATTCCCCACTTCCGCAGGGGAGCGGCACACCGCCGGCCGGCTCGTCTCGGGGGGCTGCACAGGTGTTCCTTCAGCTAGATGTTCCCCATAGATGTTCCTGGTGCATGCCGTCTCTCTCCTCCTTTATAGTCCTCCTCCGCCAATCCCAACTCGGCTGCCCACACGCCGAGCACGCTGCTCTCCTCCAATCAGGAGCAAGTCCTACAGTTAATTGGTTGAACTGGAGGCAGCTGTGCGGAAGCTGTTTACTTCTCTCCCAGCGCCATACTGTGGGAGAGCAGATGCACAGAATAAGTCTTAATTCCAGTAACAGTCTAGTCCGGTTTGCTCCCCACATTTCCTAACTAGTAATTTGCTAAATCTCCAATGGCTCACTTTCTCTAATTTCTGAATTCACCCCATTGGTGAGTGTTGCTGAAAACCACAGTATAGGTGACTGACTACTGGGCAGGAAGCTCTCACCTAACAGTGATATTCAGTAACTTGAATGACACAGGAATCTTCCAATCAGAGCCAACACAACAACCTAGCATAAAGGATTCTGGATTCTGTACATCCAATCCAATTGTATCACTGTGTCTTGGTGGAACAGAAGCCCTGGTTATACCTTCAGCCCATACATAAAAAAATCCAATTAACCATCAATGCTTAAAACATTAAAAAAACTATTATCATAGGTTGACTATCAGGTTTGGTTTTAATCTATACATTAAAGAAACTCACATTTAGCACACTGTCATTTTAAATTACAATGGGAAATATGAAGGATATTTTATGATTGAAGTCAAATAAAGATAAAATGCAAATTGAATTCACATAATAATCAGCATATCATTGACTATTTTACTCATTTCCAAAGATAACATAAGCCAGACTGCAGAATCCCTTAAAAATAAAGATGCACATCTCATTCAGACACACTGTACACATGTTGAAAATTAAAAGGTTTTGATTAATATATACTCTCTAACTCATACCCTGGATTGAAAAATTTTTCCTCCAAAATATTTTCTTTTCCATGGACTGAGTCACACTAAATAGCACAGGCTCTGAGGTTTGATCATCAAATTTATTTTTTTAGTAGAATATATTCTTTATTGTTGTGAAGGAAATATTTACTCAAAAGAAAAAAGATTCAATTTCTGTTATTCTTATACTTGAATTATTTCCTGCAAAAATATTAGCTCAATTATACATACGTACTGCAAAATCTGTGGTCAAATTACAGCTTCTAGCTTGGGACTCTTCTATCCTTAATTAAGCCTAAATAATACAAGTATACTTCAAAACAATTTGCTTATAAAATCCTTCAACAATGACTCACTGGTGAATGCTAAGCTGTAAGAACAAAAAAGGACGTGACCATCATCCATGTGTGCATCTCCCAGACATGACTGATGAGTAACCACACACAAGGTTATTGGTTATTCCAAAGTAATCTGAATACATTTCTTTGATGATAAGAAGACAAGACATTAAGAGAATAAAATTTAGGGATATTAATAAGCTCCCTCTTGACAGTATAATATTTTAAGTTATTAATAAAAGGGTACCCAATTTCAGATTGAAAAACTTGTGAAGCAAAATTGTATTAAGGACTACAGATATTTGGGGAAAAAATCATAAGACTGTGTCAAACAAAGGCGGCAATGTAATCACACAAATGGGACTTGGAAAAGGCAAAAATGGCCCAAGTATGTGGGCCCCTGACACCAAGTGGGAAACCTAGAAGGGAGTTCCATGTTCCTGGCTTAACACTGGCTCAAGTCTGGCCATTGCCGCCATTTGGTGAGTGAAGCAGTGGATGCAAGATAAATTGATCAATTACTCTCTTTCTCTCTCTCTCTCTCTCTCTCTCTCTCTCCCCCTCCTTTCTCCCTCCCTCCCTCTCTCTTTCTGAAACTCTGCCTTTCAAGTAAGTAATAAACCTTTTAGTTTTTCACGTGCAGAAAATGCACATTATTGTAAACTGATACCAAAAAGAGAAGACAGTGCTCTATTTACAATAAGTAAAAATAAAGCGTGAATAAGTCATAGGTAACTGATCCAGTTTACAGCTGCTAGCAGGAATAAATGTTGATAGTCACCTCAGAGAATGCAAAGGTCATTTCAAAAAGGTTGTAGAAAGTGAAATTAAAAGATGAAATTCATTGTGGCGTCATAAATTTAGAGACTCATGCATATGGGGGAATCATAGAAAAGACATAGAAAATACATATTATAAAAATTACACATGGATTTCAAAAATTTTTACCCCAAAATAAACATCTTTTACTTTCATTTTCCACCAACTTTCTGAAGCAGCCTCATAATTTATCATTAATTGAAATGAACCATTTAAATATCTTAAGTGACATAAATATTGATAGAGGCATCTTATTACAAATTATTTTTCTCAGTTATTGCTAAAGCTTATATTTGGTAGGTGTAGGTCATGATTCAGTCCACCGCCCTGGTAGAGCAAGTTAATAATAGTGCACAACAGTTAGACTTTTCACTTCTGAAAATGTTATTCTGAACCTTCCATATCCAGTCCCATGCCACACACCACCACTGCCACGGTTCCATCCACTGTTTTGAACTCCTGGTCTCCAACTTGTTTTTCTCCTATCTTTTGCACTTAATCCTGAGTTTTATGGCTGGACTCTTTTCACTGACTGGATATTGTTAGAAATATTTCCAGTCATTTCCACTTTTGTGAGTTGGTTGTAAGCTCTTGCATAACTTTGAAGATCAAGTCCAAGAATTCCCTGGGCCTGAATTTTTCTTGCCTAAGGGATCAAGGGTCAGATACCAAGTTTGGGGGTATATGATATAATGATAAATATAAACCCCAGTTTCTTCTCGTAGATTCCATTCTCATAAAGACACTACTATATTATCCCACTGACAACCAAAAATGGAATAAGCCTTTATCTGGTATTGGTGAACACCTTGCATATTCAATGCATGTGCCTCTACAGAAAGTTATCTATTGCAATGAGGTTGCTGACTATTCCAAACATTGAATTTGATCAAGATATCTATATCATAAAAATGTCTTATTTTCTGTAATTATTTGATGATTTTAAAGCATAGACAAATATTCTAATCCACTGGGGAGGTCAGCTGCCTTAATTGGGAATGCCTGCTTCACAGTGGCTAGTTAGTATTCATTCAGAAGCCCAATTCCACATTTGCTACTATAAACACCTAAGCTATATTTATTTCAAATAAATGCCAAAGGCTATCTTGATTAACAGAATGGATAGTAGACAATTTCCTCAAAATTAAAGATTTGTTTTTAGCCATCTATGGCATCATAGATAATAGATCTATATTATAACAGCCATTTATTTAATCATAAAAACATCTGAAATTCTGAGAGTGAAATGGACTAGAGTTATAAAGAAAAAACTTGCAGAAAAAAAACTGCTTAATGGTCAACAGAGAAGAGATAATCTACCTCATTACTAGATAAAAGAGAATGAGCAAAATGTAACAGAGTGGTATACTCTTTGGTTGGCATAAAGATACTATAAAGAAAGACACAGACAAAGGGGGATTCAGGATCTTCATCCATTGCTGGTTGGAGTGGCATTAGGGAGCACAGTCTCCGATATTTGGCAAAACCAGGTATATGTATAATCTAGTACTCAGAGATTTCTAAAGACACACCAGAGAAAAGCATACAATACATCCCAACACACACAAACACTATCAAATCATAATACTCTCAAATTTATTAGAGTGATAATTGTAGTATCACATGGTTGGGAACCACCCTAGAAATCTATAAGAAAATGGATACATGGGGGCAAAGCAGGTTAAACCACCACCTGCACTGCCGGAATCCCATATGGGCACAGGTTCAGTCTTGGCTGTTCCACTTCCCATCCAGCTCTTGTCCAATGTGCCTGGGATAGCAATGGAAGGTGATCAAAGTGTGTGGGCCCCTGTATCCATATGGGAGACCAGGAAGAAGCTCTTGGCTCCTGACTCCTGGTTTTAGCCTGGCCCAGCTCTAGCCATTGAGGCCATTTGGGGAGTGAACCAGTGAATGGAAGACATTTTTCTCTGCCTCTTCTTGTCTTTCTCTGTAACTCTGCCTTTCAAACAAACAAACATTTAGATCTCTAAAATCAAAAAAAAAGGAAATGGATACATGAAAATATGTGTGTAATGTCTCAGAAACTATGGACTAAATGAATAGTAGCATGGACAAATGCTGAATTAAAATTTAATGGGAAAAGGAAAAGAATACGATTTAAATCTGAAAATCCTGTATACAAACAAAAACACACATGGAATATAATATATATTTATATAAGTACTTAACACTGTATGCACATTAATGAATAGAATAATGGTTGTTTCTATGAGGGACAGATAGAGTCAGTGTTGAAGTTGAATATATATAAATATTACATTTAAAAATCAAAAGAAAGCCTTTCCAAAGCTTGTTGTTGACATTGTGCCATTCACTGAGATCAAGGAAACACTGTGTGTTTGAGATTTAAAAGATGATACAAAAAGACTAATTATATATTCAAAAGGGTTAATACTATTTCACATACTGCAAGATCTACAATTTTAAGCTTGTTCTCTATAGTTTATGCAAAAAAATGTTTGTGGAAAATATGAAAATCATAATATATGCAGATTCAGATAACACTTGAGATAATGTGAATGTTTTATAAGTATTAGATTCATAATACACTTAAAACAGAATATTTTAAAATAAATACATGGAAAACTTATAATTGAATGTTCAGAAAGATATCAAGGGTAGACTAAATTAATGATTCTTAAATCATACTCTGGAAACTTATGGAAATATGTTATGATTTTATAATAAAAATGTTCTAGATTTTTTCATTTCTCCCAAAGGATGGAAACTTAAATTACTGGCGCAAGAAATTTAACTTGCAAAAATCTCATAGTAATTAAATTTGGCTTTCAAGATGTTTGAAAGTATTCTAGAAAAGAAGTATTTACTTAGCTATTTGTACTAACTCTATATTTACCTCACTCCTCTCCTCTAAGCCAAAATAAATTAATAACATTTATTAAAATGAAGGTTAAATATACTAGAATTTTGTGTGAAGCAAGTCCACTTCTGTGAAATCAACTAGAGATCATCAGTAAGATGTGCACAATTGGATTTGGCCTTAGAAAACTATCTTTTGCATAATTTGAGTTCTTAGGTAAGAAATAATTTTCTTCTGAAAAATAAATATGACAGAGCTACTAAGGCAATAAATAAAAACTATGCCATTCTTATAAATCAGAATACTTTGAAATATGTATATGAAGAAAAAGTAATATATTTCTCATAATTTATAACAATTCAATAACCTTAAAATATATCTCATAAATAACTCAAACTATTGCCATAAATGTTATATTTATTCTCCCTGAAAGCATGATGCTAGTTTTATACATATAAGCAAGTTACCAAAATATATATCATTTTTCTAAAAAAGATTGATTACTAGTTTATCTAGGCACCTCCATAATGTGGAGCCAAGTATTTTCAAAACAGCTTTATGCATTGTTAATTATTAAAATGTATGGCTTTCACTATGAGCTATACATATTCAGTAGCTAATTCTGCTCATTAGGATTGTATCTTCCACTTTGTTTCTGTACTGGGATCTATATAACTTACATAGAAATGAACCACAATTTAATAACATTGCCTGAATGTAAGTGTCTATTTCCACCAATCCCAATTAACTAGAATATAAATAACAATTAAATATCAACTAACATATAAAATAATATTCACAATGTATGTAACCAGAGACAAATAATAATATCTGGGGGGGCAAAATAGTTTATTAATAATATATTAATACTTTTGAACTAGAAACATATTATATATATTTTGTTAACTATATATATGTATATATTAAGTTGAATCATGTGAAATTGATTGTTTTTATCAAAAAAAAGAGTTAAATGGAGATCATTGGAAAATAAAATTTGTGATATGTAACATGTAACATTGTTACTGGATTTCC
Source organism: Oryctolagus cuniculus (assembly GCF_964237555.1). NCBI lineage: Eukaryota > Metazoa > Chordata > Mammalia > Lagomorpha > Leporidae > Oryctolagus > Oryctolagus cuniculus. The sequence goes on along the minus strand of NC_091433.1, from coordinate 75,820,945 downwards.
ATCAGGCCAAAAAGAATTTAAGTCCAAAGTGTATTGTTTTATACTCTCCACATTTTTTTTTTACAAGTTAAGGTTATCTCCATAATCTATAAGATTCTAGTTACAGGGTCCTCATATTTTGTGTCTTTATTTCTATCACAGGACCTGGGCAATGTTTTGTGTAAAATAGGACCTGTAGTGATGAGTCAATTTTTCTGAAATTACTAGGGAGATGATTGAAAATCATTTGCATCAAGTTGATTAAGTATCTATTTGAGTTTAGACTATTAATCTATTCAGTTAATCATTTTACTTTACCTTCCAGCCCACTCCTTATATCAATTAGTGTAATTTTCAATTAGTGGAGATCAAATTAAAGAATGCTTGTTATAGGTATCCACCTGTCCCCAAATAATGACTTGTTAGATTCTAAAGCTATATAAGAGTACAGTGAATCCAATCATCTACCATTTAAATAGATCCTTTTCAGATAATTCTTTTTTAGGAGTTTTAATGGTGTCCTTGGGAGAATTCACAGTCTAGCAAAGTTGTTAATTCCATATGTTAATGTTGTAATGTATCTCTAACTAAAGTGAAATCTGTCTCATTATAAATTCACTCATTTTCTTTCAAACTCTGAAAATATTATCTTAACTTCTCTAAGTCCCTTTTATCTATATTAAGCACCCCCCACGTCTTAGTTTTATGTAATAATTTTTCAGCAAATGTGGTACATTAATATGATTTAACTGGAGGTGCTGGAGTTGTGGCACAGTGGGTTGGGGCTGCTGAATCCTGTGTCAGAACACAAGCTGGAGTTCTTGCTGCTCTCTTTCCCATCCTGCTAATGCATCTAGGAAAGCAGCAGAAGATAGCTTAAGAACTTCTGCCCCTGCTACCCATGTGGGAGACCCAGATGGAGCTGCAGGCTCCTGGTTTCAGCATGGCCCAGTCCCAGCCATTTTGACTATCTGGGCAGTGAGTTAGTGGATGGAAGAACTCTCTCCCTCAGTCTCACATTTTACCTTTCATACAAACAAAAGCAAATCTTTAAAAATATATGATTTAATTCAGTGACAGTTGGCCTGATTCCTTACTCTGCGTATTGCAAATAAACTACTTTCTCCCACAACCCTGGTGACAACATTGACAATTATTGACAATAACTGACTTACTGTGTGTGTCATGAGTAGACTTCATCTGGGGGTTCTCAAGAAACTCCTCCTTCTTGTTTTGGGGGTATCCTATATTCAGTTTACAGCCACAAAAGGATTCTAATCCTAGCTCCTAGTAGATGTCTTGCCCATGACACATCTGCTCTGGCAAGCAGTCACCCTTGGGGGCTGTACTGAAGCTGTCCAAACGTCTGTTAGCCTCAGGGATAGCCTTCTAGTGCCTGACTGTTGAGCAGGCAATGTTGGCCTAAGATGCTTTTTTGGTTTGAAGAAACTAGGCTTGGATTAGGTCTGCAATGTGCAGACTTCTGCAACTTCCGGTAGCGATTTGTGTTGGACACTGAGTTACTATCTCTTCTGTAAATTTGGGTTCGGTGTGACTTGGCACTGGGTTTTAAGGGACTTTTCCTATTTTGTAGCTAGAAGATATCACTGCCCTAGAGATTTCTTTAGAACTTGACATACTTCTTTGGTAACTTCGATAAATTTCTAGGTGAGTAACCTCCAAGAGTAATTGTATCATCTTCTTTGCTTTGCTGTTTGGCCTTTTCATAGGTCTTGGTCAGCTACTCACAGATTTTGATAAATTAGACCTTTGGGCCCTGATTTAGGGAACTCCTCCCAAGTAGGACAAGGCAGAATTACAGAGGTGCTCCTTAGTGAACCCCGAAGAAGGCAAGGGCCTGGGTTAAATGCGCATTGCACTCTGGTATGTTATTTGTCTGATATCTCTTATGGTTTGTGTTGTCCCTGCAAGGTTTATTTGTTTATATGGTGGGGGGAGGGGGGTGAGAGCTGTGAGGTATTATGTGGATTTGTCTGTGTCATTTGTTGTGCCTACATGGTAAAATCCTCAAATGAATTCTATTTTTTAAAGATTTATTTATTCATTTGAAAGGCAGAGATACCGAGAGAGAATGAGAGAGAGAGAGAGAGAGAGAGAGAGAGATCTCCCATCAGCTGGTTCACTCCCCAAATGGCTGCAACTATTAGAGCTGGGCTGATCTGAAGCAAGGAGCTTCTTCCAGGTCTCCCACATGGGTGCAGGGGCCCAAGCAGTTGGGCCACCTTCCACTGCTTTCCTAGGCCATAGCAGGGCACTGGATCATAAGTGCAGCAGCCAGGTTTCAAAACAGCACCCACATGGGATGCCAGTGCCCCAGGCGGAGACTTCTATGCCACAGTATAGGCCCCAGTAATTCTACTTTTGAAGGGCTTACACAAAAGTGCGTGCTTTCATAAGGTAACATTTAATTGAAAACAAATGCCTTTTTACTTCACATCACTTAAATAAATTTCTGATAGGTTGTTTTAATTGTTCCTTAATGTATATTTGTGTGTGGGATTGCTGGCTAAGCAAATTAATGCTTATTTTTGTTATATATCATCAAAAAAAGTATAATTTTGACCTTTAAATAAATAAATCAGATAAAAGTACAACATTAATTTGTTATGAGATTCCAAGGTGGTGGAAAAGGGAAGGAGCGTACTACTTTAGGATAGCAGAAAACAGTAAAAAGAAAAAAAAAAAGTGGAGGAAGTACATTCTCAGTGGAGAGTTGAAAAGATAACTGCAGCGGAAATTCTACATAAGGAAGAGAGACACCGTGAATCAGCGTGGAAGTTGCGGACGTGCAGCAAAGAGCACAGGCACCACACACAACTCCAGCAGCTGAGACCCGGAGGAAGCACCGGCTTTGGAGAGGGACCCGAGATCAGACTGCAGCAGCACTTGAGTCAGAGGCAAAGCCTGCCAGACCATACTGAGTCTTGCCTGGACCCCTAAGGGGGACAGGGTACCCACCAATCTGGTGAAAAAAGGGGGCACGTATCTCTGTCCCCTCTAAGAATCATGCTCAGCAACTGGCTGAGAGAGGGCAGGTGCCAGTTTGGACATAAGTAGCAGCTGCAGCAGCTCTTGTGCCCATGCCCAGCAACTGGTGAGGACAAGATGCCATCTTGCTAGCAGCAGCAGTAGCAGTAGCAGCAGCTCAGGTGCACACACCCGGCAACAGGATGGGAGGAGACATTCTGACATCCATACAGGCTGCATAGACTCTGACGTACACCCAGCAACTGGTAGGGAGAAGGCACCATTGTGAAATGAATAGGGGCTACAGCCAGCAGCTCTTGAACACACAGGGGTCATTCAGGGATTTTACCTGAGGGTAAAATCTGAATTCCCCACTGACTGAGTCTGGCTGGGAGGAGGGATAGGGAGCTGAGCACCTATGTAGGACTGTGAGATGCCCCAGCCTTTCAACATACTATTGGCACCTGGTATCAAAACACCTAGGTAGACCACCCACATGCAGCTGGAAGAGAAGAGGTGAGGGTGTGATTACTCTAACAAGAGGAGATCTACCATGCCCAACTTGAGTGTCACCCTGGATACTTGCCCCACCCTGGAGCACTGAACAGTGATCTCTGACCACACCCAGCACATGCCTCTGGGTATTTACTGAAACAGCCTAGGATCCACAAAATCACAGAGGCATAGTTCAAGGATCAAAGTCATTAGAGGAGAAAATCAACAACTATTTCCACAAATGCCTGAAAGTAAATGCAGAAATTCTAGAAAGGAGAATAATGAAGGCAACATGACCCACCCCCCAAAGGAACCCAACAACACTTGAACACTAGAAGGTGAAGATTGATGAAATGCCTGAAACAGAATTCAAGATTAATCACAGGATTACTCAGAAGCAATGGAAGCAAATTCATGAGTCAAAGGAATCCATACATGACAAGGATGAAAAATTTTCCCATGAAATTCAGATTTTGAAGAGAAATCAAAATGATATATTAGAAATGAAGAATTCAATAGGTCAAACAAAAAATACAGTGGAACGCATTAACAACAGACTTGGTGAGGCAGAATAAAGACTATCCAAGCTAGGAAACAAATCTTTGGAAATTTTCAGTCAGACCAAAAAAAAAAAAAATTAGGAAAATTAAAAACAGTGTTGGAGTTTTATGGATTACTATCAAACAACCCAACATACCAACATACAGGTTTTAGGAGTTCCTGAAGGCATGGAAAGAGAATGGATTAGAAGGCAGATTTAGTGAAATAATTACAAAAAAATGTCCCTAATTTGGAGAAAGGGATATCCAAGTGCACAAGGTACATAGAATTCCTTATAGACATCTCCAGAAAAGATCTGTACCATGAACATTGTATTCAAACTTTCCTTTCAGTAAAACATAAAGGAAATATTCCAAAACATGCATGAGAGAAATGTTAGATTACTCTCAGAGGATCTCCAACTAGACTCACAGCTGACTTCGAGACACAGTTCAAGTCTTAAGAGGAAAAAAAAAAAAAAGAATCCTGCACCCTGCAAAGCTCTCATTTATGAATGAAGGTGAAATAAAACCTTCTATAACACAGAGAAACACAGAAAGATAGACTTCATTATGAAAGAATGTGTAGACAGAAAGTCTCCCAGTAAAAGTACAAAAGAAATTCAAAGGAAATAATAGTAATATTTACAGGAAAATGGCAGGGTCAAAGCATTACTTATCAACATAACCTTGAATGTAAGTGGGCTATGTCTTCCAATTAAAAGATAGAGACTGGCCGAATGAGTTAAAAGTGTGAAGTATAAAACAAGACCCTTGCCTTTCACCTTACATAAAAATCCACTCAAATTGGATCACAGACCTAAATCTATGACCAGATACAATCAAGTTATTAGAGAACATTTGGGATACTCTACAAGACATTGGCATAAACAGATTTCTTGGAAAACACTCCAGAAACACAGGCAAACAAAGCCAAAATTGTCCATAGGATTACATTACGCTGAGCAGTTTTTGAACTGTAAAAAAACAGCAAAGCGAAGAGACAACTGACAGAATGTGAGAAAATATTTGCAAATTATGGAACTGATAAAGGATTTACATTGAGAAACTATCAAGAACTCAAGAAACTTAACCACAACAAAACAAACAATCCGGTTAAGAAATGGGCAAAGGACTTGAACCGATATTTTACAAAAGAGGAAATCCAAATGGCCAACAGACACATGAAAAAATGCTCAGGATCCCTAGCCTTTTGGAAAATGCAAATCAATCCCAAAATGAGGTCACCTCACCTCAGTTAAAATGATTCTCGTACAGAAATCAATAAGCAACAAATGTTGGCAAGGATATAGGGGAAAAGGTACCCTAATCCATTGTCAGTGGGAATGTAAACTGGTGCAGCCATCATGGAACACAGTATGGAGATACCTTAGAAATCTGAGTATAGGGCCAGTGCCGCGGCTCACTAGGCTAATCCTCCACTTGTAGTGCCAGCACCCCGGGTTCTAGTCCTGGTCAGGCTGCTGGATTCTGTCCCAGTTGCTCCTCTTCCAGTCCAGCTCTCTGCTGTGGCCGGGGGGGCATAGTGGAGGATGGCCCAAGTGCTTGGGCCCTGCACCCCATGGGAGACCAGGAGGAAGCACCTAGCTCCTGGCTTCAGATTGGCACAGCGCGCCAGCCATAGCAGCCACTTTGGGGGTGAACCAACGGAAAAAGGAAGATCTTTCTCTCTGTCTCTCTCTCTCTCACTGTGTAACTCTGCCTGTCAAAAAAAAAAAAAAAAAAATAGAAATCTGAGTATAGACCTACCATATGATCCAACCATCCCACTCCTGAGAATTTACCTGAACAAAAAGAATTCAGCATATGAAATAGTTATATGTACCCCATATTCATTGCAGTACAGTTCGCAGTAATTAAGATACAGAATCAACCCAGATGTCCATCAACTGATGACTGGGTTAAGAAATTAAGGTGTATGTATACAATGGAGTATTACTCAACACTAAAAAGAAAATGGAATCCTGTTTTTCTGCAACAAAATGGATGCAACTGGAAACCATTATACTTAGTGAAATAAGCCAGTCCCCAAAAGATAAATACCATATGTTTTCCATGATCTATGTTAACTAATAAATTACCTAAAATTTAATGTATAGGAGTCAAACTGACATTTTGAGATTTGATGACTGTTTTCAGCCTTTGTCTCTACTAGTAAGGAACAGTGTTACCTTCTTTATACTATTCACTGAACTCTTAGTGTAGGGTTAATCTTATGAGTATAAAGTAAACTCAAAGTAGATCATTGTAGATATGGAAAATGAATAATAGAGGAGGGAGGAGGAATGCTGGCAGTGTGGGCAAGATGTATGGTAGGCTGGGAAGTTTCACTATGTTCCTAAATCTATACAAGAAAAACATGAAATTTGTATTTTTTAAATAAAATTTAAAAATAATAAATTGTTAGGCAATTACTACTTTTCATATCAATATTTATGTGTGAAAAATTCTGTTAAACAATATGCCAAATTTTTAGTTAGAATATATGAAAATTTTAAATACAGAACATGGTTCCAATCAACTCAGCCTGATTTTGTCAATACACATTGAGATGTTTATTCATCTGGTTAAATTTAATTATGTATGACCAGTATTTAGGCTTAAGTTATCTAGTGTATAAAAATATTCCTCAATTCTGTATCCTAGGGAAGAATAATTCTCCAGATGGTTTCACTAATACACCTATGAGTGGACTTCAAAAATTTCATAGAAAACAGATTTAAAAGATGTTTAGTACAAAAAAATGTAACCTATGCATACTAGGAGTTTTCAATACAGTGGTAGAAAATGCATATTATGTAAAAAATATGGAGTGGTTTCTCAAATTGTATCTATTTATGATCATTATTCTTTAAAAGGAAAAAGACAGAAGCAGACTCAGGGAGCAGGACAGCGTCCATCTGCTGCCTGACTCCACCAATTATGAAACAGCCTGAAGTGGACCAGGCAAAGACGTGAGCACAGATATTCTGGGTTTCCCACTTGGGTGATGGGGACTCAAGAATGCTTTTAAGATTTATTTGAAAGTCAGAGTTCTAGCCTTGGGCCATTTTCTGCTGCTTTTCAGGGTGTGTATTAGCAGTAAGGTGGATTTGAGTGGAGGAGTTGGGACTCAGTCCAGGCACTCTGATGCAGACTGTAGGCATAACAATCTGCAACTTATCTGCAGCGCCAGATACTCAGCCTTCCACAAACAATTTGAGTACATTTGTTTATGTTGGTTGACCAGCGCTGCGGCTCACTAGGTTAATCCTCCACCTAGCGGCACCGGCACACTGGGTTCTGGTCCCGGTCGGGGCGCCGGATTCTTTCCCAGTTGTCCCTCTTCCAGGCCAGCTCTCTGCTGTGGCCAGGGAGTGCAGTGGAGGATGGCCCAAGTGCTTGGGCCCTGCACCCGCATGGGAGACCAGGAGAAGCACCTGGCTCCTGCCATCGGATCAGTGTGGTGTGCCGGCCGCAGCATGCCAGCCAATGGCGGCCATTGGAGGGTGAACCAACGGCAAAAGGAAGACCTTTCTCTCTGTCTCTCTCACTATCCACTCTGCCTGTTAAAAAAGAAAGAAAAAAAATTTGTTTATGTTGGTCCTCATATTTGGATAGCAATTTCTATCATCAGCCAAAAGTTGAATCATATTTTTAGTAACTGTCAAACTCTCATAAGTTCATAATAGAGAGCATACTCAGTTAACATTTCCATTTTTAATGCGTGAACTTCTGTCAATTAAGTCATTTCTATACCCTCTGCTTTAGCAATCAGAGGTTGGGCTCTGTGTTCTGGTGTGGCAGGTTAAGCCACTGCTGCAATGCCCACATCCTTGAGTAGCACTTGTTTCAGTCCTGGCTGCTCCACTTCTGATCCAACTCTGTGCTAATGTACCTGGGAAGGCATTGGAAGATAAGCCAAGTGCTTAGGTTCTTGCTACCCACAAGCGCGACTGGGATGCAGTTCCAATCTCCTGCCTTGGGCCTGGCCTAGCTCTTACCATTGCACCAATT